>NW_028292581.1:5847124-6079624 GCF_029948245.1 Actinia tenebrosa | reverse complement strand
TGCGCAGTTTTCGGGAAGTTAAAATTTATTCATTGAAAATCATGCTTTCAAACAGAGTTCTGTGTTTATTTCCGATCCGAAATAAGAATTAGAAATCGGGAACATATTTTTTTTATTTTTGGCAAGTCTTTAAACGCATGCGCTCTTATACCGGAAGTCCAAGAAATCCTGGTCTCAAAAAATGGATTATGCCGTTGTCCACCGAAAAAAGACATTTAGATATTTACACATTTAGACATTTAGACTAAAAGCAATATCACGTGTTTCCTCGAACGTTCTGGCATAAAACAAACGCTGAAATACCATTTTCCATCTTAAATCCTCACTAAATGGTCGGGGCATTCTGGATTTTCGATTCACGAGTTGAATTTTACATTTAAAGTTCAGGCTGACGCACACGAGGCAAAGAATATATAATGAAACACGTGATAATTCTTTTAGTCTAAATGTGTAAACGTGTAAATGTCTGTTTTCGGTGGACAACGTTAGTGACATTGACTGTATAATATGTCACGACCCTGCCATTAACTATGATGACAGAGCCTTCGTTCTTCGCCGCAGGCCAGAAGAAACGCAGTCTCTGGGTACGAGATTGAAACAAGGGTTGAAATTCGCGCATGCGTGGTAATAAACACCTTGCATCGTTGTTATTAACAGCCATAGTCAAACGATATCATAACAAGTGGTGATAACTAGTAGAGTACTAGCGTGGACTGCGTCGGTGTTTCTGAATAAAACAGTGGGAACTTGTAGATAAATTGGATCACCGTAAAAAGCTTTGTGAAACTGACCTTTCGGACATTAATTAGTCCTTCGTCGGAGTAAGCTACTAACGTCCGAAACGTCAGTTACGCAAAGCTTTTTACGGTGATTCAATTTATCCACTAGATCCGGATATCACAACAACGTGAATTTAACTTCGTAAGCTCCTTAGTTTTTCCCTCGGGTTTTTTAATGGAGTTCAGTTGATTGAAAATCCTACAAAAATAACAAATGACGGATGTTGCTGGTGATTTAGCGACTCTGTTTAATATTTTTCGAGCGGCAATAGAATTATTCTTAAAATAAACTGAAGGATTAGTCAACAAACGTGTTCAGCCTAAAATAATATTGGCGCCAAAACTGACGTCAATCGACGAAACGCGGTCGGTTTTGATAATGAAAATTTAACAATGAATTAAATACTACATCAATTTTTTCCTCTGAAATTTTTTTGTGTTTAACAATTCGTAAAATTAATAATTTTTCCATTCAAAATATTTTTGATCCATTCCTTAGCCTGACGCTTTTGTAGTTCATGCCTTTCTTTTCCTAACTCTTTCAAGTAAAACAGGACATGAAAAATACATTGAATGAATAAATGAAAGTAAATATCCTTTATTTCATAATCGGAATGCAAATATTATTAAGACCGCCTTTAGCACTTGGACATTTCTATTGCTTTAGTTAAATCCTGAAGAGATGAATTCACTGAGTTTTTCCCAAACCTGACTGAAAGAAATATTAAAGATGGGTGAACCGTAGTCCACACTGGACCCACTTCAAACATTTTTGTTTATGTTCGTTCTGATCCAAATAAACGCGAGCGGTCGTGCGAAGATCCATGGGAATGAAATAAAAGGGAAGACCGTGGATAAACGGTACCAGTTCTTGACTTTATTTGCAACACTTACTTGATTCACAGCTTCTGCTAATGAGGCCTCATTGATCTAACATGAATACTCGATGTCAAACAGAGTTGATTGAGTTGTTTGAGTTTTAAAAGTCGTTTTTCGCCTAACAGGACTATTGATCATTTGAACTTTAAGAACCAAAGCACAGCTAACGATTTACAATGTTAAACTACTGACAGTTTCTATTTCCTTTTTGTTTTGTTAACCTAAGCCAATTAGGGTCTCACGTTATTTAGTTATCTTGGTTAATGAATTGATGAGGCAAAAATCGCATTCGGTCGTTATATTAGAAACACATTTAATATTCTCTCTCGTTGATCAACCAACATATGACCGTCATGTCTCAGTCTCATCTTCTTCTTCTTCTTCTGTGATCATTGTTTGGACTGAAACTTCAGTCCAGCATCGTAGATCCCACCGATCCCATTAGTGCAATCGTGTTGAGTTTATAAATAGCTTTTGATTATTTGTATATGAATTAGCTAGAGTAGGCACATCGTATATGACGTACCAAGGTCAGCAGTATCATAACACACGAGAGACTAACCAATAGCATAACATTGAAACAGCTGCTTCAACCAACTTCCCCTGACAGTTCTGAAACTAGATACTTGACTGTTTGTGGATAAATTATTATCCGCTATTGCAACTGCACTACATGCAGGATCTGTAAAATGGCTTCCAATTCGCTTGCAGATAATACCAAGCAATGTGTGGAACTGAGAGGCCCTTCACTGTCCTTTCAGTTCGTATAGCTACTTTAACCTTTCATTTAATCATGCAGAAGTATAACGGATCTGAACAGTATACATATCGAGTCTTAAGGAGTTTAATTTCAATTGGGGCTATCGTCCTGTTTTCTTCTCCTGCCGCCCTTAGCTTCGTATGTTGTGTATTTAATTGTATTATGTTTGAGGCAAATTCCAATAAACTAAACTAAACTAATCGGCTGCCGTAAAAAAAATTGCAGTCTTGCTTCTAAAAATTATGAATTACTAATAAAATGTAAAATAACTTAATGATGTACCCAGGCACTAAAACCATCAAGTCCATTCAATGAACGGAAGATAATTATACTCTACACAGTGACCTAGACCGGTATAGAATACGGTGGCTTATAAGCCGAAGGGTTGACGAACGCCTCCTCTCCTTCAAAATTTCATGCCGCGCTTCCAATTTATTTGTTTATTATTTCTGATAAGAAAAGTCGTCAGAATTGTCAGAGGGATCATTATATTTTGATCAATGTTGAGAGAACTGCACGCGTCCATGCAAATAAAGCCCATGCAAAGCACATTTGTCTCATCTTTCTCTTATGTCTTTTATGTCACCCCCTCTAGCAAGAGCCATTTGGCAGAATTAATTGGTCTAGAGCCATATCTGAAGACAAATCAGTTCTAATGCCGAAGCAAGGTGTAACTGGAGATGATTTATTTCGTTATCTGGAGAGGGATTTTGGCGTAATGCACGTCGAAGTGATAGATATCTAGATATGGGAGACGGGTTTGAGAAACTGCTAGATTAAACTCTTACTCTTTCAAAAGTAATTGATAAACATATTTTATTCATTCATTCGTTTTATATGGGGTAATTTTTTTTAAAAAATTCATATTCGCTCGGCGTTCGTCGGTCCTTTCTGCATTCATTCGTTTCATTTCATCTTATTCATTCATTCATTCATTTACTTCGGCATTCATTTATTCATTTTCATTCAAAGGCATGCTCTCGAATTTATTGATCATCTTTTCTTGTTATCACCTCTTGTCTTTGACTAGCATCTCATTAAGTGTCAGACCGCGATATATTCACAAGACTGATCCTTCATAGCAAAGTGATAATTAGCTTTAACGATTCTTCTTTGTGGCTGAAACATGAATATTGCGAACGCACTATCGTAACAAGGATCGAACTGAGAAGAGAAGAGAAGAGAAAGGAAGAGAAGAGAGAAGAAAGGAAACGGTCTTTGCAAGAATTTTCCAAAATCTGATCTTATTTTTGCAAAGCTTTTAAACATCAAAAAAATATTCAAATCTTTTAATCAAGCATAACTAAATTAGCGATTATCTTGAAATCGGATTAAATATGTTAACGTTAAGTACAGTTGTTCTCCAGCAAAATCCCCTATCCAATTTCTCCATTTTATAGATACATCTGATCATTGAGACGGACGCCTTATCGATAGATATGCTAAAACTAATCAGTCTACTTTACCTCGAGA
Organism: Actinia tenebrosa; assembly: GCF_029948245.1. NCBI lineage: Eukaryota > Metazoa > Cnidaria > Anthozoa > Actiniaria > Actiniidae > Actinia > Actinia tenebrosa. The sequence goes on along the minus strand of NW_028292581.1, from coordinate 6,075,733 downwards.
TAAATAAATTCAGTGTCAATATCATTATTTTATTACGTGCTTTCAACAGTCCAATCTCCATCTTTTTTTTTCCAACATGGATTATTTCAAAGTTTGATCAGTGGGGATTAGCGAGTATTAGCAAGAAGAATTCGAATCATATAAATGCATTATTTTTACGAGCCCCACTCTCAGTCAAGCCGCGATGAAAAACTAAGATTGTTCCGGAATAAAAATTTTTTGCTACTCTGATCGTAACATGTCAAAACACACAAAAACGTGAATGTTGAATTATCTCAATGATCTTGTTGTTTCTATGATAATTGAGCTTGTTCTAATAAGTCGACCCTTGTTTTTCTTTTCGCGTGTGCCTTGCTACTGACAACATATTGATGTTTGTTTTTTACCGTTGACAAAAGAGTTTTGAGACATGTTTTTTATTTTAAAAAAAACACCAAAGTATTGTTACTTCGGTATGAGCACTAATTTTCGAATATTATTGTTGGTGAAAACCGCTTTTGTCTGTTTTTATGGTAAATACTGCAGCCGTGGCCAATAAACATATTGTACATTTAAACAGTCAAATTCAATTTGCAATCGTATCTCAGTAAAACAAAATCCAGTTAATTAAGGTTTTGATTAATGCCACCATTATTGAAGCAGATTTACAGACTTTTTGTGAATATTGAACACAAAACTTTTCTATTGCTACGAACTTATCTAAATTAATGCATGTTTCGTCTCTAGTTGTGAATTTTCGCTGTACCTGTCTTATTCAAACCATGTAGATATATCACATGATTATAATCGTAATCCATTAGAAATTGATTTTGTCAGCCAGTTTCCTACGAAAAAAAGATAAGCAGAACCCTTTGATTTTTTTTCGATTTCAGTGGGGGTTTTTTTTATGTCTGTGATTGCTCTGTTCCAATATGGTGTGAGAAAGAAAGAGTAGACCCAGAAAGTCGTGTTGATGCGGTCTGAGCAGTTGATGTACCCAGAAACTCTTCGCCACTTCGACTAACAGTTTCAAACACTGAGGTATTACACCTGCCTCTAGCCCACTTCGGTATGTTTTCGCCAGCTACATCATCAGAGGGTCTCCCTGTCGTAAATTTCACTCTTTTTCTTCCTCGTCGTCGGTTCCTTCCCCAGAATATGATGCTGAATCTAGGATTCCTCATCGCGTAAATGAGAGGATCAAATGAAAACGAGCAGAAAGCAAGAGATATTGCGACTATTGTCGTTGTTTCATTCGTATTTTGTTTGAAAGGCGAGCTTAAAGCGTTTAAGAGAGCAACAAAGCAGTAACATCCCCAAGAGGAAAGAAAAAGTAGAAAAATCGCCAGCATAGTTCTTGCTGTTCTTATTTCCGCGGTGTATCGTATAGTCTTAGGGTGTCCAGCTCCCAGGGGCCGGATCTGGTTGTAGCCTTTCCAAAGCGGGCCGGCCATTCTGCAGTATAACGCGCTTACAGTGGCAAAAGGAACGATAAAACAAATAGCCACCAAACATAGGTTAGCGATCTGTGTTGTCCTTGAAGATGACGATTTTAGAAAAGGCAGACATTGGTTCAAACGAAGTGTATTCGAATGGTTAATAAAATTTAAAAATCGACTACACGTTATAGGAGCATCGCTGATCAAAAGCCACGGTATAGATAAGGCTAAAGCTGTTAGCCATGAAGCTAAAATCATTTTTTTGGTTGTCTTGGCTGACAGTTTACCCGTATTGGCCTTGGTAATAACATAATATCGCTCAAATGCGATCAACACGAGAGCTAGAGTAGAGCCTGTAGCGAACAAAGTGAAGAAAAACCCATGTGTGAAGCAAAGCCATTTGGAGACCTGTCGTTTGTTCACCATACTTAGATATGAAGGAACGCATAGTATGGAGAACAGTAAGTGTGCGATTGCCATGTTTACGATGTTAGCATTAGTGACCGTATGGAGCTGATAATGCCTAGCAACTATAAGGCATATTGCACTGTTTCCCACAACGCCAAGGAACAGAGAAAAGATCAATATGGCATGGAGAGGAGTTCTCAGATAAGAAGGAAGGTCATTACATACAACTACCCAATCGAGGGTTGTATTTGACGATTCATTCATGGCAAATGCTGGATCAAGGTCGTGTTGTCATCGTTCATAGTTCAGTGCCACACTGAGCCGCTGTCACGAGAGAAAACCAGTACGGTTTTTGCCACTTCCAAACCAGTTAACTCGTTCCTTTCTGCCACATCATTTTCAAATGTTGACTGCGAACGTGAAAATTCAGACGTAATAATTCCTATATTGACAGAAATGACTTGTTGGTGAAGGAAATAAGGTATTTTACGGCTGAAAGAGTCGAAGGTGCCAGTCACTGACTTCCAGGGGGTGAAAATTTGATCTCGAAATGACTGTTCGTATTTGATCAGAAGGTGTTTTTATAAAGACTTCACGGCTCATTTGGTATTCACACAGAATTGGAGGAAACTGAATTTCAATTAGTGGATTACATTAGTCACTTTGTCACACAATCCGCCTATCTAGGTACACTTCGCAAGTGCCAGGTGACTGGATAATCATGTCGCGAAGTCCAGACTGGCACTTAGCCCGTAACATCTAGATCTTATGTGAATAATTTTGAAACGCTAAAATGAATATTAAAGCTGTAAATTTGGATCATGATACCGAACGTTTTTAAACTTGACAAATTATACCTGGAATTAAAGTACTTCGTGTAAAATTATATTCACTGCAATCATATTGAACGAGTAGGATGTATGTGTAGGGGGGGCTAAAGTAGTTAGTGCTTATTCGAGTTAGTAGCTCCCCTCAGGTAATGGCTCAAAACCAATTTCATCCATAGATATAAGTATATACCACGCATCTAGCATGGAACGATGCATCATCATGAGTGGCTGGAAATTTGGAAAAACATTTTCTGGTTTTAACAATTCATATATTTAATATCAAAAGAGAAGAAGTCATAATCGAACACAACAAGTTGTTTGGAATGCTGTTTCCCAAGATTTTTCATCCCCCGGGCCCCATTCTTGATGCCTTTAAATTAAATTCTACCACCCGTTCGATATAAGCCAATTCCATGCAGTTCCAATTTTCCCTTTTCTCTAATTAATGAACCCTCTGGATCTTCTCCAATATCCAACCCCCAGACAGCAGTCATCATTAACCTCAGATTGATCGATCTTCAGGAAATGGACAATGCTTTCCTACAGCGAGTCACTCATAATTAGATCTTCGTTGAGTTCAATTCTAGCTCCAGGTAGGGTTCCTTGATAAAAAGACATATTTTCTCTTATTTATTTTTTTTCTCTCTTACTCTTTATTACGGTTCAAAATGTACCTGCAAAGTCCTAATCACTGACACTCAAGTTTGGTGAATTCGTACATACCGGGCGTACATACAACTAAGGGGAAACTGGTAACCGGTCGTTATAACCTCGTGGTGCATTGCATTGTGGGACTGAATTTTGGGAATGATATCAAAAGGCTGAACCGATTTGGCATCCTAAAATTTAGCCCCAAAATCCTATGCAGCATGACTTCGCAACCAGTCCTCCCGGCAACGAATCTCGCAAGGCGAACAGGGCCGGGTCGTACGAAGGGTCATAGCGCTATCCGACGGATAAATTCTATCCAGTGGATAAATGTATTGGATAACAGCATCGTATTAGTATCCACTCCAAGCAATTCGAAAACGCTACGAGTGGATGCGATTTTTTCCTGCGAACGTGAGTTCAAAATCCGTTATTTGTAATCCCTAATCCGTTATATCCAAAAATATATGGATTGATACGCATGGAAGGGGCCTAAGAACGTTCTAGCATCGCACACCACCTGCAATTTTTTGCTATATTATATACATGTTATACCGGCTGAATGGGACATGATTAAGTTCTGAACGGAGGAGTCAAGCCGGCGAATGAATTTGCTCTTCAAAAAGGACACGTGAATATTAATTTATTTCCACCAAAATAAAAAGGACGTCGCTGGAATCTAGCTTCCCGGATAAGCTGTATCTTCATCATTTCCACCTTTATTTTTGCTTACAAATTAAAGCTGTTGTTTGTTTAGACGAATAATGGTGTAAAGAAGTGAGTAGGATATTCATGCACCTGGACTTTTATTATTTAGGTATCAAGCCAGGAGATTTTAATTATCGAACCGCTCACGGCTTAGAAAGGCATTCTGCTGTAATCATTTTTTTAGTTTCAAACCTAGTGGAAACTCATCTCGTTCTTTTTACCAATGACCCTCAATCGTGAGAGAAATAAATATCATTCATTAACATATCTTTCAGTTCATTCTTTTCTTCTTTTCTTCTTTATTCTTTCACATATCGGGCATGATCAATGAGAGGCCTGCACGTGAATTGAAGCGTTTTGGGTGATGCAAATGATACAGTCAATTCAAAAAATGTTGTCGTCGAATAATGGTATTTAGGTAGAGAAGAGCGGATTTTGAAAAAACCCACTAAACGGCCTCAAATCGTGCTGAAACGTTGCCAGAAGACTGAACAAAGCAAAAGCAACGACTGCAGCAAGTTTTGAAGCAAATCGTTGAGTGAAACATTTTATTTTCGTAACTTTATCATACACTCGACGAAATAATGGATTTGGTCATCATATGTCCGCTTGGCAAATGTTGGGCAAATATGGTGCTCTATATTTGCCCATACATTTGCCTATGCAGGCAAAGGTCGGGGTAAATTTCTAATAAATTTGCCATTGCTTTGCCATACATCTGAACACATGGGTAAATATGTTATATATTTGCCCTTAGTTTAGACGCATTTACCCAGTGGGGATATATGATAACCGTTTTTGCCCTATATTTGCCCTATTGTCAAATGAAGGGCACATATGAAATCAACTTTGCACTAGGCTTTGCCCCATATTTACCTGGGGAGCAAATACAATACCCCAAACTGAGTATATCCGATGTGAGGTTTCCGTTTCAATTTATTGCAATCAAAACTTTTCAAACAACTCAATAATTTTTCAACTGAATTATGATGGATGTTGGCTTGTTTTTACGACTTACGAGGGGGGAGTGCATGCAGGTCCATCTCAGTCATATGTGTCAATTTTTTCTCCTAACGCATGACATCAATGTTGCGACCACATTAATTCAATCATTGTTTTGCTTTGATGTCATGAAAGTGAGGTTATATGCGTTGATACACACAGGAAAAAACGCGGACGATGTATTTTTAATATGCGTAAGTCGTACATGCGTTTTTTCCAGTGACAATAAGAAAACTCATTAACCCATTAACCTCAGCTGCATTTCAAACCGCTAACATCTGTAATATTATTTGAAGCATCAATTTTGTTTAGTCTAAACATATGAATTCATCTTTTTTATTGGCAATATATGCAATTTCATTCATAATTATTTTAATTCATCTAATTTTAAACTCATCAAAGAATTCATTCAATTTTCATTTTGACTATCTAGTTACTGATGCACAGTTCAAACAGTTTATTTTTGATAGCTTTGAATATTTTTCCTGGATGATACTTTACTGTCATCTCCATCATCCGTACAATTTACGTTGTAAAGGACAAACAATTAATACTCTTTCTTTGTCAATAACATCGTAAGCAGCAACAAACTGGCTGTGTATCCTTTGTATGGGAATGAATGTAGAGGGCCCTTCCATTTCAAACAAGTTTCTGCACCAAATTTCATGTGGTCTGCCAATCCTGTGTCTTTCTGGATGTCGCTGATACCATCGAACCTTTGCCATACACAATGATTCCTGCTTGCCATCAATTATAATGGTTTGTTTAAGAAAGAAATCGACAACACCGGGGCGCAAGTCAAATGAATCGGTCTCAATACTGCCACTATATTGGCCACACCAACTTGCAAGAATGAAGGAAGAACGTTCCAGTCTAGAGTCAGAGGACCCTAGCTTTGTCCCCGAATATCCAATGGTACTAATTCTCTCAAACGTATCGGTAACACATTCAATGACCGAGTGTTGAGGTAAAATTGTTTCATAAGCTTTAAAGAGATATTCTGTATAGTCATCATCAAGAACATCAATGGATCGAGGTGAAAAACATGAGTATGCATTCATATTGCTCCACTCTAAGCAACGTAGTACTTGACCAACTGAAAGATTAAGTGTTGATGGTATTGATGGGATGCTTTCGCCAAGTGTTCCTACTTGTTGTGCCTCCTGAAGAAGTTGAAATACTGGTTGGAAAGTTTCTCGAAATCTCTCTGGTAAAGGGATATCTCTTAGTTCATGCTTTTGGAGAAATTTTCTCATGATTTGTATTTCAACAGATCTATTGTTAGTTCGAAACGCTCCTAAAATCCCATTGAAACGTTCGAAGCTGAAAAGCCAAAATGAATATACAGGCCCGTAATCTAAAATACATTGTTTGAGGTGCAGGTGTAGATGCATGTTTGGCGTAACACGTTCCTTTCCATATCTTTTTTCAAACGATTTACAAAATTCCACTAGGTAATCATGTCCTTCTTGTAGCTCTTCAGTTGTAATAAGTGGAGAGCAAAGGTGAAAGCAGGACAATACGAATAACCTCCACAGCTCCAAATCATCTGTTGGAACGATATTCCAAATGCAGAATACAGAATACAAGAGAGTCCATGTTTTCCACTGATCAGCAGTAAATCCTCCAAACGATGTTGATATCTTTTTCGGGAGACGCCCAATAAATGATGGTGCTTTGACGTCATCTACCTTTTCCTGGATTTTATTCAAATTTTCTTTAGAAATAATTGGCGTTTCAGCATTTAGCCATACATTTTTCATTAAATGTTTTGCTGTCCCTAAAAACAAATTGTGCATAGGATCAACAACATGGTAACGAGTACAATCGAAGTAAGGCAACTGTAAGAGTTCAGAATATCTTGTTCCAGTGGAAGTTTCAATTTGGTTTCGTTCATCAGCGGTTGTTGCATTGAGTATTTTCTGAGCCTCTCTTCGGTGCTCTTCATTTGTCCTTGGTGTATCGTCATCTTCGAAACCTGAAAAATCCATGCTACTAAAATCTCCGGGAAAAAATCTTGTGCACTTTGAGCACCCTCGGTGAGCAGTACATCCTAAGAAACCGCAAACTTTTCTTAGTGCAGGAATGTCACAAGCAATACAAAGGAGGGCAGCTCGAAAACATCTTGCTGTTCTACTCCCATGAGGCCGAACTTGGATGCCTTCGTGCCACAATAAGTTCAATTCGGCTACAAGTGGTTGTAAATACGTATTGATATTCAATTTGGGCTCGTGTGGACCAGGTATTACCCCAACTATTATTACGTTTTCCTCTTTGTACCTTTCTTTTCTCGGAAGATTTAGGAGGACCATATATATGACTCCAACGCTATAGACACTGTGCTTAAAAGGCTGAAACCAGTCAACATTCAGCATGAAAGCATAATTATTAGGCTGGGCAAGGAAAGGAGTGCCGTTAAAATATTGCCAATCTTTCCACACTTGGCCATCGTAAATATCAACTAAAATATCGTCCGGTACATTCCGATTTCTCCAAATCTCACATTTTTGTACAAAGTCTGGTCGCTTAATAAAGTGAGTTAGAGTGTCTCTGATGCTTTTATAACAATAAACTTTATGTGGGTACAATTTCGTCTGTCCATTTTTCAAACGAATTTCCTTAAGCAATTCCGCTCCACAAGGTGTGCGGCGAAACAATTGACGGTGATTCGGAAAAGCAATGTGAGAACATGGTTTAGCAATGACACGCCCGAATCTTGTTGTTATGCAGTCTTGAAAACGGTATAGGGTGTCGCATTTCGGACAAACAACATACTTTGAATGCTTATCTTTAAAAGAAAGATAATTTTTCAAGAGTTTGAAGGAGCTCGGGAAAACCAATACTGCGGTTGGGAAAATGATTGGCGAAAGCTCACACAAAACCTCAAAAATCGCTTTAAAAAAGGCGAGGAGAATATCAATGCCTCGGTCTTGTACAGAAAAGTATGCAGACCAAAAGCACACAAACAAGGCAATCCAGTTAATAAGGGTCACTCGGGAACTTGCTTCGACGGCAACGCTTATTTCTGCACTAGATTGTTCAAAATCTCTTTCTACGTCTTCGATATCAATATCCCAAGTTTCAACCAATCTCCTTCTTTCATTTCCTCTTATCTCTTCATGGTCAGATTCACTGTCCAACTTGTCATCCCAAAACACTTGATCTTCTTCCTCAAAGTTATTTATTCCGTCTCCTTTAAACATAAGCAAATACGATGTATTTTATTCATTCGGCATTGTATAACTGCAACATAGTATAAGATAAAGTATGAAACCATTATAATACTAGGAAAAAAAATGTCAGTAAAAAAAACCTCATGGGCTAAGGGACCGGTCATTATTTAAGTTGGGGGGGGGGGGGGGGAGAAAAAATTGGGGGGGGGGGGGGGGCCTGAAATTTTTGCTAGTGAAAGTCTTGAAATTTAAAAATGACTTTTAGGGAAAAATTTTAAATTTTTTACTACAATCCATGGGGGGTTTTCGATAAACTTGGATGCCTTCAAAGGGGGGCCTTGAAATTTTTTTGCGTCACTGACAATTTCTCCTCCACCCCCCCGCCCGACCGCCAACTTAAATAATGACCGGTCCCTAAATGTATAATTTTGACCCAAATTTTGCTCTGAAAATAAATGATTTCCATTGAAAATAAAATATAAATTTCTAAGTCAGCAAAACAACAATTTATAATTCGTAAAAGAAAAATGATAAATCGAAAATAAAAAACCCAAGAGACATATTAAATAAATTACTTATAATTGTATTTCTCTAACTTGACAAACATGTTTTGCCGGATACCATGCTATCTCAGGATGACCACAGTCATGAATTGATTTGGAGACAAAAATGTACAGCAATATCCATTTGAACATAGTAAATTCTTTTTGGCGTTTTAAATGAGTTATCTCTAGCTATGATTTTATAAACTCTTTGAATGAACCTTTCTGAATGAACACTGAGGTTTTAATGGCAACCATAAGCCGATTACTTAATAATGCACCCTTCTTAAAAGTAACGGTGAAAACGAGGCTAAGATAGAAATAGAAAAGAATCATTTGTACCTCTAACTTAATCTCGCTTCAATAACACTAATGCTTGGTAGTAAATCCAATAGGGGAGCTAGATCATGTGCAAATCAGCCGCTTGTTAAAGATTCAGTCTTTTATCTATGCAGTTTGACTTTAACATTTAAAGATTATATAATCTAATCATCAAATAAACGTATAACATCAATACCTTTTTGTGAAGTAGCTGGTAAGAATTCGTCACTTGATGGTTGGTTTGTATTTGGCACATCAGAGGAGTCTTGATCAGTTTGGTCCAAAACGTTTATCTCGCTGTAGTCATTAGAAGAAGTGTCGTTCTGGCCGTCAATCTCGTGAGTGAAAATACTATCATTTGAGTCTTCGTCGTCATTCCGCTGTAATTGCCATTGATTTGTTAAAGGATCATAAAATTCTTCTTTGTGACGGCAAAATACTCTGTAATGTAAATCTTCGTTACAATGAAAGCAATGATAACGCTTTGACATCGCAGAAGACATTTTGTTTTCCAGAACTATATAATTAAAAAGACGGTGTGTATCATTGGGATAATTACTCAAAATCCAAGCATTTTGAATGGCTAACAGCCATATTCCAGCGTAATAAAGTTCCACGTCCATCAACCACATGCCACTGGACAAAAGCACGCCGGATCTTTATTACCGCGCCCTTTTCCTTAGAGCTGTCACTGTTGGCGGCAGATAATGGTACGATGGTTTTAGAGCTAGAAGCTAATCAAGTTTATTGCAATGATATTTCGTGAACCTAGGCTTTAGAAAAAAATTCATAACTTTATAAAATGGAGCAAATAGCTTTAAGATAATAGATATATTACTTAACATGAATCCTGGATACAACTTCAGCATTTTTATAAGACAGTTATTCCTTTTTTTATTATTAGACTTCATTATATGAACGTATATGTCATCACAAGTCACGTGATACGCCGTGATAGATAGGGGGTAGATTTGTTCGGTGGATGTGCTTATTCGTTCATTCGCCTTTTGGTCACAAACAGGTAACAAACTCTGTCGGTCATCTAGTTTCCCGCACATTCTATATCTTTGCTTATAAATTGCGTTCATTCGTCGCGATCAAAAAATGGGAAGAACATCTACACCTTTACCAGGACGCCCAATGCCAATCCATTCTGTTACTGCAACTACCAGTACAAGCAGTACCAGTAGACATACTGAAAATGGCGCCAATTCTCAAAGGCTTAATATACTTATTCCCTCTGTCCCTGGTAGTAACGAGGATGTGCTAAGAGAACACAGAAATTGCCTATTGCAAGCAACAAGCGAGAATGAGAACGTTGACCCCGACAGCGAAAAAGAAGAAATTTCTTCAAATTTCGAAACGATTGTGAAACAGTTTAAAGAACTGCAAGCACAAAACCGCCAAATACTAGCCGCCTTAAAAGAAAGCCAGCAGAACAAGGACAACAGCAAGACCAAGATTACTGTCTCAAAGGCTGTTGCAGTAAGTAAAGTGGCAATATTTAAAAAAGCAAGCTATTTTTATTGATAATTTTACTGGGAATTCTTGGCGCGAAGAGTAGTTGGTATAATTATGCAGCGGTATAATTTATGCAATGCTAAAATTGGCGGGAAACCCGCCATGGTAGTGGTTAATGCTACCAAACTTTACTATTGATTTCCAATAACAAGACACTGAATGATAATGATAATTTCCTTTTTTGTAAAGGAATTGATTTGATTTCGATTTTTTCCCCAATATTATACAATCACAGCCATACAAATAATGAAAACATTATTACTATGTCTAAGAATAACTTAAGGTACATCTTATGATTTTAATGAATTATATTATGTTATTACAGTCTGAAGTACGCTTGGTAGCAAAGAAATTACGGGACAGGGAAGAAAACCCTCTTATATGGGATTTTACTAAAGCGTAAGTATGAAAATTTAATAAAAATGATCTTGTCTGAATCATCCATAGTTTCTTTCCATATTAAGTTTCCACTTACCACTCAAATATGGCATTTCCTAATTAGTTTCAGAGATGACGTCAACGAACAGATTAATAACGCAATAAGGGATAGAGTTCTGAATGTTCATAAGGATGTCTCTGCCGTCGAGTTAGAAGGTATTTATGTATTTTATATTACGAAGTGCGAAAGGCCTTATGCACCTATCAAAGTTAACCCGGGGGGGAGGGGTGAGGACAAAGGGTGGTGGTGGTCGGGGGGGAGGGGGTAACGAAATCCTTTTAGAAATATTCAAATGCCGAAGGGAGGGGAAGCAGTTTGAAATAAAATAACATGGAAAAAAAAAAAAAAAAAGAAAAAAAAAAGAAAAAAAAAACGAAACAAAACAAAACAAAGCAAAAACAAATGGATGCTAAAGGAGTAATTGTCGGCCAAATGCCAAAATTTCTAACAAATTTTGTCTCAAGTTTTAATATATGGGTACTTGATATAATTTCAGCTGCCCTTAAAAGTCACTTTCTGACGAGAAGAAAGAGAAACAAAAGAGAGCGTTCAGGGGCCCTTGGAAGGCATCAAAAGATGCAGCGGAAAACACAAAGAAAACAAAATGTGAGTAAACTGAATTTGCAACGATTATGACTTTGTTTAATAAGAAACTTTGACTGACGGTGTTTTTTTTTTCTTTTTTCTTTTAGCTCCTAAAATCCAGATCCAAGGCAGCGGACTTGTCAACCTCGCTATCACCAGGGGACAAAGAGAAAGTCAAGGCAATTATGAAACTGGAGTATATGTCATCAGAGGAGTCGATGTCAGAGGCGGATGACCAGGCTGATGACGATACAGCGGACAGTGGCTCTGATAACGAAGGGGGCCCTACTAAGCAGAGTAAAGTTTTAATAAAACACCCTCTGCCATGGAGAAGCCCCCTAGCTAATCAGTTCATGGAAAGCATGGACCGAAAGGCAAAAAGGAGGCTGTCAGAGCGCAGTCTCACCATGCTTTTGAAGCGGAAAATCGGGGAGCCGTCAAGACGCCCAAGGCCATCTGGAGGTCCCGAATGGGCATTGAGAGCCTAAAGGTTTTTATCAAATCAAGGGCACTGGGACACCGAACGTGGTTGGGGTTTCTACGAGTTTTATGAATTAAATCTTGTGTCACTGTTCCTCCGTTCCTTTGGCCTGATTTCTAGGGTTTTCCTTCTTCTTTCGATTACTTGAACGTTATACTCGTTTACTTGAAGAAATCCAAAGGTCAAACGGTATAGCAGCGGCTATTTAAGCCTATTGACCTTTGGATTTCTTAAAGTAAACAAGTATAATGTTCAAATAATCGAAAGAAGAAGGAAAACCCTAGAAATCAGGCCAAAGGAACGGAGGAACAGTGACACAAGATTTAATTCATAAAACTCGTAGAAACCCAACCACGTTCGGTGTCCTTAATTAAGTTTTTGCAGTTATAAATGAAGTGTACTACTACAGAATATCTAAAAAGAATCGTACATAAGCCACAGATCGATTGACAACTAAATATATTATGATCTCCTTTCACAAATTCTGTCACAAGATGAAACAAACACCTATAATTAATTTACAGAACTAGCATTTTCAATTAGTTGTAGTTAACAAATTGTTCATAGTTAATCAGTCGTCAAGAAAAGGAAATTCACAATAAAAATGTTTCAGTATGATTTATGTCTTTTTTCCTGCTTCTTAGTATAGGTTAGCTATGTTTAAAGTATGAGGTGGTTGTCACGACATATATCGTTTCTATTTTTTTTGGCCTGCCATAAGTGACAATAGCTGAAGACTGATAATATAGTTAAATTTAGCAAATATGATGAGCATAATTCAACTGAGCAAATATGGCTAAGACGCGCTGGTACATCTGAGGCATTAAGGGGGCATTAATCACATATACGGTCAGAGCATATCGCATGGTATACGTAAGGCATAAATCACATATACGGCCTGGAAAAATACAGGGTATATGTAAGGCATTAATCACATATACCGCCTGGGCAAAGACAGGGTATATGTAAGGCATTAATCACATATACGACCTGGGCAAAGACAGGGTATACGTAAGGCATTAATCACATATACGGCCTGGGCAAACACAGGGTATATGTAAGGCATAAATCACATATACGGCCTGGGGAAACACAGGGTATATGTAAGGCATAAATCACATATACGGCCTGGGGAAACACAGGGTATATGTAAGGCATAAATCACATATACGGCCTGGGCAAAGACAGGGTATATGTAAGGCATAAATCACATATACGGCCTGGGCAAAGACAGGGTAAATGTAAGGCATTAATCACATATACGGCCTGGGAAAATACAGGGTATATGTAAGGCATGAATCACATATACGGCCTGGGGAAACACAGGGTATACGTAAGACATAAAACACATATACGGGCTGGGCAAATACGTGCACATATCAAATGAGCATTCACATTTACTACCGGGTAAATGTATGGATGATATGATATCTGCTACATATTTGCCGTTTGGGATTTTACTGGGCCATACGGACTTTGCCATCTGTGCCCATGGGATAAATGTGTAGGTACATATCATATACAGTCACTGGGCAAATATTGTTTACTATTAGTCAAATATGATATTTGCCCATATATTTGTCTATATGTTTGCCTACATGACAAATCCATTTTTTCGTCGAGTGATAACACCCATACATTCCCTTATAAACCATACACAGGAACCTTGTTTGGGCTGCCTGTGGTTTACAGCACGAACCTTCGTAGGCGAGCGGGAAGTGTTGAAGGAGACGTTCATTAATAGAGAGTTTTAGATTGACTTTTTTTCTCCCCGCAAACGGCAAACGTGACCACGTTTTCATAGTTTTCCTTTATTTTACTTTACCTTTTACAAACCTTCTCACCAATTGCAAATACTCTTTTGTTTTTCTACTACTTGGACTTTTTTGCGATTCTTTTTCAATAATTTAGAAGAATTTTTTACTGGCCAACTGACGTTTCACGTTTGACGTGAAAGTAAATCTAAAACTCTCTAATGCCTTCATATTTTCGAAATTGTGAACTAAACCATAACTACTTTGTTTTTTTCCCCCACTAAACCCAAAGACATGCATTTGAGGGATTGTTTCTCGCCATTATTATCTTATAACTAGCGGGAACAATTAATTCAGAACGAATATTTAACTGTTTCATTGATTTTTACCCATATTTCTTTCGGTCCAGTCGCGTAGGCTTGAGCCGGTCGACGACAACGTTTTTTGAATTGACTGTATATTGTATATATCACAGCATGATTTTGAAATATTGGTGTAAAATTCGGCAAGGCTTCTAAAAGTGAAGCCAGGGCTGAGTGTCTATGTTGACGTGATGGTGCAAAGCCTCTATTCTGACGTGAGCTATTTCCTTGCAGGGCTGTAGCCACTATGAGGCAACGAGGCAGTTGCCATGGTAAAATATCACAAATACCCCTCAAAACTCATATCAGGAAATCGCATTTCCGAGGGTTTCATGCAAAATTAACCCCTCTAGTTGATCCCGAATTTGCCACTCGTTTGCCTCGATAAACGATTCGGTCTGGCTAGGGCCCTCCCTTTTTCGCTTAATAGGAGCGTAATGAATTTCTTAGAATGCAAACAATGTATCCGTGAAATTTTAGTAATACTAACTTACACTATTTTATGCTAATTCTATTGTTTTCTTTTGTTTAACTAGCACTATTTTGAACAATTTAGTAATTAAAGTTTCACGGATATATTGTTTGCACTCTACTGAGTGAAAGGGGAATGGCTTTAACTATTTTTAAAAGTTTACCCCCCCCCCCCCCCCCTCGCCAATAAAACCAGAAAACGTACCTTCCCTTATATACTTATTTCATCATCGCACGGAAACTGACGAATCTTAATCGGGGAATAGAAACCAAGTCGCGGCAAATAAAAGAAAACAAGGAATAGTGTATATGATAGAATATATCTAAGCTTTAATGTGGTTATCACAAAAATGGTGTAATACATAGCCCTTACAATATATTTAGTGCAATTACTAGCAACGGCTTGCTTTACTATTCGACAGTGGCGGATCCAGGGGGGGTCGAAGGGGTCCACGGAACCCCCCTTGAAGGATTGATCTTTTGGGTAATAGAAATATGTCTTATATAAATTATAATAAAAAAATATTAGTAGTTTTGATATTTGCTGTTATAATGTTTAATTTACCTTTAAGTTCCGTTACTAGATAGTAAATTAGGTGATTAGAGCACATTTTTGTCAAACATCGCCTAAACAAAAGAGAATTAAGAAACGGAACCCCCCTTTGAAAAATCCTGGATCCGCCACTGTTCAATTACCTTACAATCAGATTATATATCTATGTTTTATACCAAGCATATCTAACAATTCACTTCATCATACTCTCGATTGATGAACTGAACTCTAGTTTCATACGAGTGCCGGACAAACGATACGTCACTTATTCGCAAACGTTCTTCATGTGTTCAAATTGAATCACGTTGTGATTGGATCGCAGACGTTCTTCATGTCTTGTGATTGGATCGCAGACGTTCTTCAAGCGTTGTGATTGGATCACAGACAAAAACAATGGGAAATCATTTCAGTGCAACGTATGAAGCATACCGTGAATACCAACTAATACGAAACCTACTCTACTATGACTAAAAAAAATTCCCTTGATATGACAAGAGGCAGAAACCAATGCAAAAGTCAAGTACAGGAGAGGTACAGAAGAGCAACACCAATCTTATAGTGGAGGGGCCCTGATTCTTCTTGATAAGTTCTGTCTCCTGTCTTATCAAAGGAATTTTACCTAAATGCTTAGCAATCCAGGAAAATCCCTAGAATCTAAATATATATAAACAGTTAACAGTAATAAGTCTGGGTTTGATTTCTTTGGTTAGGATAAAATGAAGCAATTTAAACTAGACGGCGATGTTTTTTTTCATGACTTGAATTTGAAACTTATCACCGTGACTATAATATCTATCGCTAACACTAGGCAACTATTGTCCCTGAAGACCCAAAACGGCTGGATTTAGGTCGTGGTGCGAAGGCTGGGGAAGGAGAAGAGATAACGCACTTCCCCACCGATCCCCACACGCGTTCACAACTAGAGACATCCAGGGTCTCCGAGGAAGTGTAGCTATATGATTAAATGCGTTTACAAATAAAGGAGAATAGCGACGCAACGTTTTAAAACTACTCAGCCCGTTTCTGGAGCAAAAATACGATTTAAAAATACGCTTGCTTTGCGGTTGGCAATCTTTGTCATTCACAGTGTCAGGGAATATGTGATAAAGCGAATAAAGTACTCATTTAGTCAGTATAATATGCATCAAGGAAAGAAAATATGTGATTACCGCGGCTACAATCCTAGCGATACTTAAACCATGCAATCCTTTGAACACACCATGATGCAAGAGAAATTTAAGGCAGTTTGGTTAACTAGTTTGATAAAATATCGAAACGTCAATGAAGAACAAAATCATATAAAAATCTAAAGGCGATCGATTAACGAAGCTGACATGATGATAAATTAAGATTGAAGTTATTAAAACGAACATTAGTTTTGCTATACTGATTTGATAGATACATTGGATCATAAAGTTAGTAAAAATAACGAATACCTGCACGTTTCTACCGCAACGTACTAACAAGGGAAAAGAGTTAAATAAAGCACTAAAGTATGATTATGCAATAAATAACCTGAAATACATGGGATAAATGATGTAGGTTCGTGGAAAAGATAAGACGTATTCAAAACTTCTGTTTTCAGAATTTGAAAACCCGGAAGCAGATGTATAATAAATACGATTACAAGACGATCCGTAACAAATTAAGATCTCAGATAAATGGAAAGGTCTTGCTATTATGAGTCTAGTTTAGTAGCAGTTAGATTAGTACAATTAGTCCTCAGCACATGGCGTATCTGGGTACCTACTCGGACGAAACCTCCTCATGCCGAGAAATAAGAAATAAGAAATAAGAAATACTTTACTTTTATAAAATAACTGTTATGAATGTCGCGTTCTGATTGGTTTGGAGCGCGCACTTTCCGTTGCGTCATTCGTATCTAAAATAACGGTTATTGTAATTTGTATTTTATAAGAGAAATAAAAAACGCGTCGTGCTTCTCCTAACACTTCTCTCGTGTTCTGCCAACCCTCGCGTGTTTTATGACTTCACACAGCACGCGCGCGCGTTTTCTATTTCTTCAATATATCGTCTCACCGAACCTTGAGAGGTATTAGCGCTAACGATCTTAAGACTAACCGAAGCTGAGCGTAACGGTTTAGCGTACCAAATACCAAATTTAAGATTCGGTGTTCTAACAGGGCCAAAAGATGTCTGGATACGCTACAGAACATACGAAGTGGTAGGTACACAACCTTATTAGTATATTTTAGAAACTTTTACCGGATCGGCATGATTATACATGGATTATGTTGACTATTTTGTCCGCTCAGAACCAACAAGGGATAAATAGTCATGATATATAGAATATATATTTGTTTAGAGTCTTCAGATGACAATTTAAAATCTTCAAAACGATGGGTTACCTGTGCCGTCTCTGATCGATTCACCGGTCGAAGACCAAGACCACAAGACAGCATCATAGGGGATAATCCCATACGCTATATTGCGGTGTTGGACCAACGAAATTATCAACGACGCCAACACAGGCATCCCACCCAACATAGATATTAAAAACAGGTTGGCACCCTTGGTTATTGATGGTTTTCACGGCGGCCATGTTGAGGGAACTTAACAAAAGCATTGTCAATGAATTCTTTTGTTATATCCTCCAACATGGCCGCCGTGTCTTTTGTTATTTAATTCTCTTGGGAATGGTTGAAAACCACCAATATAACACATCCACTCTATTCATACATATAGTTTCCTTAATAACTCCTAAATAAGCGTAAATCACATATACCCTTGATTGATATCCATCATCTCCTGATCCAGCGCAGTCAAGAGTTCATCTCCCTGTAACAGGTTACAAGACTGTACAGGAGCGTTAACTTCAGCATCAAACTGAGTGACTGATGGGAACAACACTCGCTGGGTGCTGACAAGATCGTTGGTGATGTAGCCGTTGCGTCGAATATTATCCGGTACTTTTCTCACAGATACGGGGGACGAGGACAGGCTTTGAGATGCTCTTTTGAGTTTTCCTGATGATGTATAGAAGCTTTTGATGGCGCTACCATCTAGCCAGCACGACGAGTCCCCAAACGACACATCAGTTAACATGTCATCGTCACATGTCAGGCCAGTGTCGGTGAAGGGGGGAGGAATGAAGGGAGCGCGTCCGTGAAGATTCTCATCGTCATCATCTTCTTCTTCATCCTTCATGCTGCAGTCATCTTTCTCTTCTTTGATCTTCATCAAGTGTTTATCAGTGCTCGGTGAAGGCAGGAACGGTGCGCTATCCTCCAGGTCTGCTGTCAGTAAAGCACTTGCTTTGTCGTTCTCTGTTACTGGAGAATCGTTGTCGAGCGAGCCAGGTGACATGGGTGGGGTATCGATAGGTGCTTCACCGTAGTGGTCCCAAGTGTATTGTTCGTACTCCTCTTGCTGCTGGATTACGTCTTCCCAAGCCACGGGGAAGCACTCCTGGAAGTTCATGTGCTCACAATCCACTTCAAGGCAGTCGCAGAACTTCTTGTTCTTCTCTTGCTTGACGGCACAGCTTCCAAATAGTTGTTCTTTCTTTATACCCTCCTGGTTCTTGTTCGTCCCTGCTTTAGTTTGTTTGATCAGCTTGGTACGTTCGTCTAGGATAATAGCGTTTTTATTGTCTTTCATCAGGGTATTGTCTGTTTTGAGTATGCTCTTAAGTCCACCAGCTACAGGAATCGGGTTGTTTTGTTCGTTTGAAAGGATCAAGTTGGCCCGTTGCTTTCCTCTGTTAAATACAAAATGACCCAACATTTAATCAAAACTGTACCTCTTATAGACCCCCTTGTATTTGACGTCAAAGCAGCTCAATTTGGAGGACAAAACAATAGCTTTCCTATTCTCAGGACATTAAAATCACTGTGTTTTGTCCTCCGAATCGAGCTGCTTTGACGTCACATGCAATTGCAAAGAGTTCATTGCTAACCTATACGTTACTGTGGAAAGAGATATTATTACTTACCCCAACACGTAGTTGATGCAAAAGACGAACTGTGGTTGACAGGTCTTGCTGTCATAAACAACGTGAGCTTTAGTCTGAAGCCAGACCCAACCACCATCACGAGCTAAGAATCGATAGTACTTGCTGACAGACTGGCCTTTGGTCAGCACTGAAATCATGGTAAATACAAATACATAAAAAGTTGAAAAATACTTACAAGAGTTTCACGATAATAGAACACAGAATAGCCAAAATAGCTTGCGGCTAGAAAAAGCCGATTCCCAATGCAAAAAAAAAATATATATATATTGATTTTGACAAATTATGTTTGTCGTGAAGTGTGATCGTCCGGGTGAGTGTAGTCTGGTCTAGCAACAACAGTCTTTAATTTCTCAATACACTCACCCAGACCATTACACTCCACAACAAACTTCAACACCCTAGTTCAAACCATTTATTCTTATAGTGAAATTATGTATATTATAGGTAAAAGACAATTTGCGAGGAGATGGTTATCACGATAGTGACATAGTGACTGGCGACTGGTGACATAGTGAAACGCACATTTTCGACTAGTCTACTAGCTACTTAGGGGAGTGAGCGTTGCGTGACGACACTAATAGCGCCTGTGTAGGAGACTAACTTTCAACGTGAGGTCGCAAAATACAATGAAAATTGTTTGTCTTAAAAAAATAAATCTTCTCAATAAGAAGCTGGAATGCATAGTGAAAAATTTAAATACATATATAGATATAAATATATACGAATCAAGCTTAAAGTGAATACAAATAGTGGCTCTACATTAATTAAAATAAAAAATATAATAATTAATAATAATAAACATATTTAGTGTCTATTTTTTCTCACAAAAAAAGCAGATAATGAAAACGTTACACGTCTAGATATCACGTTTACATTCATAGATAATAGATACGCATGATGACGTCAATGACCTCTTCTACCAGACTCCCTTGCGCACTTTCTTTTGTTCAGTTTTTTACCACCAATATTGTCTTACTATTCTCTCTTTTTTAAGCCCCGTTTACACTAGCGATTTTTGCGGCGATTTTTGCTGCGATTTTTGTAGCAGTTTTCGAAAATATGAAATCTTTTGTCTCATCCTTCAAAAGAGACATTCGTCTAGGAAAATCTTGGTATCCTGAAAAAAACTTTACGAGTACATTCTTTACCATTATTTATTATGGACAAAATCGCAAAAAAATCGCAGCAAAAAAACGCCGCAAAAATCGCTAGCGTAAACGGGGCTTTAAATAAATATTTAAAAAATTCGCGAAGCATCTTGGTAGTGGGAGTCAAATGACGCCATCATGCAAACGTGTTATTTATTAATACATCTGTTACTTACAAAGCCTATGGGTCATAAGTACATTGTCCAAATCTGCTGCATGATGAAAGTTGTACCAGGACTTCCCGATCAACTCTTTCTGAGAGTACCCCAGGAGATTGGAGGCCCTAACGTGAGAGAAGGCACGTTTTCGTGAGTCAGCATGAGCCAGCAAAAATCGTAGCTAATATTGTTGCCAAAGGCCAAGGGCAAGGCTAACTGTGCTATCATTTTCAAAAAAAAAACTTCCTGTAGCTAATTGACCTGTCATGCACCATTTAACATGGTTCAAAGATTCTCAAAAACCAGAACAAATTTCGTCAATAGACTAGGTTGGAATATTTTAAAACCGTAAAAATATCTTGCTCCACACAGCGAGCCCAGACAATGGCTGTTTTTATTTTGCCGTTTGTTTTGTACAACTCAATGTTGCACATGTAGCAGTAATACTAACATATTTTCGCTTAACTACATGAGGTCTTCGGATCTTGAAATTAATTACTTCAAATAATCTGATGAATACCTTCAGACGATACGATTTCTGGAGCACATGTTACATCATTTGATCACATTATAATTA
The DNA here is from genome assembly GCF_029948245.1 of Actinia tenebrosa. Classification (NCBI taxonomy): domain Eukaryota; kingdom Metazoa; phylum Cnidaria; class Anthozoa; order Actiniaria; family Actiniidae; genus Actinia; species Actinia tenebrosa. Next base: position 6,054,658 of record NW_028292581.1, on the reverse strand, counting down.
GTGTTGTCTAAATAGTCGGCTAGACCATCTAAGGTGGCTTTATAGATATATTCTCCGATATATTGCGGAAACTCGAACCGTCAACACTTTAAAAAAAGTTTTAAAACGAGTTTTTTTGACACTTTTTAAAAATGCATAATGTAAATTAATCCCTTGAACCAATCGTTTGGTTATTTTAATCACTCGGTGTATTTCAAATTATAACCTGAAATAAACTCGAAGCGGTCTTCACGGTTCGAATGTGCTCAGACTGTAATAGTACTTATGATGTCCACTTCCATCGGGTTTGTTAGGACACTATTTCGTTTTTATTTGTAGTCGTTTTTATCTTTAAAAAGATAAGAAACTACAAGTCCACGTCTATAAGTATAAACGCAATTGTTTGTTTTTATCAAACGTAAAAAAAAACACTTAATTTCTGCAACTTAAAAGAAAATTTTGCGCAAGAGAAGCCATAAGAATCTGCGAGACAAGCTGCGTGTCTTCGCGTGAAACCGCGCCCTTGCGAGAGCGTTTCCAAAGGTGTCTAACGGTGTTTAAATGGACTTACTTTTCGTCACACTGCAAGAACTTCATGTCAAGCATGTGCCTGCTTGTGAATGTCCCTCTGTCCAGGGGTACTTCAAAGGTTGTAGCAAACATGAGTGGTACAGCAATGGCTACGAGGAATAGAGGGACATTTTCTTTTTTACCATCTGCACCAATACGTTCGGTGTACTTCATACTACCAGTGCAGTGGACAACCTGAAGACAGACACCATAAAAAACATTTTGAACTTATGAATTTATATAGATCAGTTTGTACAATTCTACAATTCTTCTCCTTTATGACATTTACTATTCAAACCTTTGCAAAAAAAAAAATGAAAATTTGCAATACAATTTTTTTTACGAGTTTAATAAAAAGTTGAAAAAAAACTTAACTAGAACTCTTGGCTCAAGTTATGATTTACTCTATCAAAGTCCTCTTAAAGTGTAATTCAATCAACATTTTAAAAACTCCCACTTCCTGCTAATACATTAACCGATATCCCAATAACAGCAATGCTAAGTGTTCTTTTCCTTAATATGCTTCTTAGTATCCAAACAAAGGAAGGAAGTCTTTACCCTGTAGGTTGATGCTCTCAGGTTGACACTCTTTCCCCTGCTAGTCAAGGTGCTCTTCATGCGCAGGAAGAACGACCTGTGTGGGTTGATATCTTTAGCCTTCTTGGAACCTTTTTTGAGATGGTTACTCATCATAAAAACTGAATCTGAACAGAACAACCCATCAAAGATCTCCATGTCCTCTAGCGGGATCTGTCCTCCCAGTTGATTGGCTAGTTCTTCATGGTCACATGGGTGAACGTACTTGTAAAGGCTGTTGCCAGTAACTTCAATCTAAGATGATCAGTGGAATATTGAAAGGTTAACAACATTAGTACTAATGAGAAGTGAATTGGACACCCAATGACCTCGTGGTGCCAATAAGCGCTTGAATGACACTTTAAAAAAAGTGACTTTTATCAATTAAGTTGGGGATTAATGAAATGATTTTGTAAATCGAACTTTGATAAAGTTAGCCTTTATGAATTGAAAAGGACTTGGTAAAACCTTTTGTGCACATCAATAAGACATGTACACAGTGTCAATCAACACTTGACCATCTGTTGGCCAGTCATTGGTGTGGTCAAAATCAAGGCAAAGCAAATATTTAAATAAACGTATGAGCATTTAACCACTTAGCTGGATTATTTCTTTAAGACTTGATTTTATAGCAACACAAGCACAATTATAATATTATGACATATTCAGGCACAGATAGTCTTTCAAGGTTAGCTAGTTAACCCTTTAATCGGGCTGGGTAGAACAAAACAATCAGTTACTATCATGTCACTATGCCTCTGTTTGCTTCAATTTTTTGATTGCATGTTACATCATTGCGGCCTCTTGGGGGAGCGCTGGTGGCAGTTAACAAAAGATTTCTTATTAGCATCCATTGTTAACAGCACCACATCAAGCTGTATGTGGCAATGTAAATGCAAAGAGTATGTTTGATTACAGTAGTCAAGAATATAGATGTATTACCTGAGAGAGTCCCATGTAGTGGGAAATGTTATCTGATATATACAAACACTGGCCATCAGGTGCCACCACATAAAGAAATCCATCCATAGCCTAAAACAACAACATATAAACATCATTATATGATGTACTGTCACTACAAACTTCTGATTATGAATTGGGCACTAAAGATTCCTTTCATCCACCTCTACTCCCCATGTAAAACTTCCAAGTTGTTTCCTATTTCTTATGGAAGCAATAGTCACCAAATTGTGTCTGAAAGGCTTAGTAATTAGGGACTGTTAACCCCTACCCTGCTGGTTTTGTATGGTTATGTCTTGCATAACTGAGATTAGATGATGTGAGATTCGTCTAGTAGTTATATCTTCCATCTCCGTCCTCTCCATCACCTTCTTCCTCAGGTTCCTGGATCTGCCCTGGATAACAATTTTTTACTACAAGGGATCATGACAGCCTTGGAAGTTGTTATGCAAAATTAACAGGAAAAATAAATTCCCTCTTAAGGAGAAATACTGGACTTTTTCAATGTTACAACACTGTTGCTGTGGCACCCCTATAATAACAGTGGTCATCGCAGATCTTTATTATACTAACCTCTAAAGCTTGTTTGTCATAAACAGATGATCCCCTCAGACTCAATTGCTGTACTTGTCTGATATCTGGTATAAAGAAAATAAACTGTCAATATAATAAAAATAGAGGATATTACATGGGTAAGTCAATTTCATGCATGTAACACAATCCAATAGTCGATTTAAATCAAAAGAAAATGATACAAATTAAAGATATTATTTATTCTATAGCCTTATGTAATAAGGGACAGACCATTATACAATTTGAGTAGGGGGTTTCGTAAATCCCAAAAAAAATTTGAGCTATCGAGCAAGCATTTTGAACACCTATTCAAAAAATATTGCACCTCTCCTTTCAGTAAAAAAAATATGGAACACACAAAACATTGTGGGCAGGGGTTGTTACAAAAAATAAATATCAGGCAACATAAATTCCTGCACCCCCCCCCCCCCCCTCAATTATCCAATGGTCCATCCCTAAATAAGATTTTCAAAAAAATCTTGAACAGAAAAATGTCCAGGGTTTCCCACAACTGACATGCTATCAAATATCAAATGCCATCATGTCCTTCAAACAGATACAAAAACTTAGGTCACAGGATTCTATTTCGATAATCTCTTGCCTAGTATATACATTATTAAGTTTATAATCTAATTGTGCCAAAAATGGTGATGATAGCTGATTGCTTTAGCACTTTCGTTTGAATCTGGTATCTTTATAATATTTTCTTAATGATAAAACAAAAATAAATAACATTTATTGCACCAAACTAATCATTTCACAAATTTGATCCCCAATAACATATGATGCATCAAGAATCTGACGTCTGAAATGTCAGCTAATGAGTATATATTTTTCTCTATACAGTATACGAATGACTTAAATTATATCTGGACACTGCTTATGCTTTTTTTATCATATAATTATCCATAAAATACCTATATTTCTCCTTTTCAAAAATCTGATATTTTCACATGTGAAAAAAAAAAAAAAAAGCATGTTATTTTCACATGTGAAAATATCGTTACCATGCTATTAGTTTATAAATAAAAACTTTTTATAATAATAAAAGGCTTATTAAGTTGATTTTATGGATGATTAAATAATAAAGAGAATATTACATGGGCGCTTGGAGATATGAAATTTATCTTCTCGTGTTGAAAGATCTTTTCAACACTCAAAGATAAAATTTGTATCTCTGCGCGCCCATGTAATATCCTCTATATATTCTTTAACACTGACCAAGATCAAACTAGTTTACTCTAAAGTATTTTTTCTTAAAATTAAAAAATTATCTAACACAATAAAAAAATATATAAAACATGAAATGTTTTTTCATGTAATTTAAATAAAATCTCTACTTGAAAATAATCTATTATCATTTAGCTTATGAATCCCTCCATTTTTAGGTTATTACATAACAAATGAATGCCTGCATGAGTTATAGCACGTACAAGTTTGTAACATACAATATGTAACTGAAACATCTGATAAACTAATTAGTATAATACCATCATGTTATCAGTAAAAATCTTACGCATTATCATCTGAACAATTAAAGTATTAGAAAACATGCCAAGAATAATGAAGACTTCAATATTTTCCTGGCCTTGAAAAAATCTTCAGGTGGTTTCTATCTATTTAAGTTTAAAACTATAAAATCAAAAACTAAAAAACTATGAAGTAAGTTTATGAAAATTCTGAAATAAACTTTATTGTAATTCATTATTTAAGTTTAAAACTATAAATGAAACTATAAATAAAGTAAGTTTATGAAAATTCTGAAATAACAAATTTCTTTTGTAATACCAATATTTCTGTGGTGAATGGAAATTTGTTGTCTTATGTGTTGTCGATCTTTTTTTCTAGGAACATTATATTGTTTTTATTATGTTTATAATTCTATTCATGATCACTCTTTTAACTTTATTTGATAATGAAGATGAAGATTTTCCAGAATAACAGGAAAATGTATTTTTGTTTAGACAAATAATATAACTCAAGCTAGATTACCCCATTATTGCCTAATACTTTAAGAGGGGGGGTTAAACCAGAAAATATCTTTCTTTAATACCAAAAATTACTGGTCAAAATGACCAATAAGGAAAAAGGTTTGACCGGATAACTTCCAATAGATCGTTTTCTCAAGGTTGAGTGCGCATCCAAATTTAAGGAACTTGACGGGGCCACAATACATGAACAGGAACTTTATAATGAGAATTAACATACATATCTATTAGATTTTTCAATATAAATTTATCAAATCGATTATTCTCTTAAAATATAAAACTGGCTTCTCAATTTTACTGAATTTGCATTTTTCAGTTTTGTGGCCCGTCAAGGTGGATGCACATGCAACCTTGAGAAAACTGTCTATTCTGGCCAGACATTGTCTAATGACTGGCCATTATCATAAGTCCTGTAAGTAGAACTCAGGTCCAGTTCAGACATCAGTCACATATAGGTTTCATAATAATGTGGAATATGCATCAGAAACAATAGATAATTAAAGGGCATCCAAAGATCTGATAAAACTCGGCAAATGAAAAGTAGTTAGTTCATAAATTATCTAACTACTAGTTAAATAGACCAGGCCTTGTATGTGACGTCAAAGGAGTTCAATTTGGAGGACATAATAAAAGAATTTTAATCTCATGAGAATTGGAAACCTATTATTATTTCCTCCAAATTGAGCTGTATTCTGACGTGCTGCAATAAGGGGTCTGATGGTTGCATTGAATCATACCTTGATTCATCATGGAGTTGAGTAGTTTTTTGATCTTGATATAGCTGTTTGTTAGCCTCATTATGCACAGCCTGTCAAGCTGGCCTGATATTGCCTCAGGCAGTGGCAGCTGATGCGAGAGCTCAATAAACTCATCATTCTGCTGCCCTCTGCGGGATCTTGCAGCATCTCTGGATTTGCACTTCTTTTGGATTTCCCTGGAAAAATTATTGAAGTAACAAACAGTCAATGCAATACTTGGATGAAACCATATACACAAGACATGCAAATTTATTTTGAGACACAGACAACTTAATTTATGGATCGGAGACTCTAGCGAATAAATATTTTTGTGAGATGCTATGTCTTGTGAATACCAATTTGTCATAGTCGTCAATACTGGACATGATTACAAATTAAACATCCAGAAAATAAAAAAGAAGACAGTCTATCGAAACAACCGACTCCAAAAGTATCAAATTGTTAAGGCCAAGTAAAAATAATTACATGTTTATCGTCCCCGCCCGCTTTATTTTTTTTTTGGCCATTCTTTGTTGTTGTTTTTTTTTATCATTCCACCTAGTTTTTAAAAATCGAAACAAAAAAAAGTAACAGGCGCTACTTTCATTTCGAACCAAGTCTCCCTCAATTTGGTACAAAGAGAAATTCGGTACTCTTGTTAATAATAGAAAGTCAGTAAATAAAGTAAAAAACCCACCGCACTCTTTTTTTTAGAAATCCAGACAATAAACATGACTTTTTTTTACTTGGCCTAACATTGCATTATTTTGTAATTTAGCTTTTATTTTGAAGGAATTAAAATGAATTATGGAATAAATGTATCTAGTTATTAAGCTATTAAATTGCGCTAATAAAAATAAAGAATTCTTCGAGCGGCAGGTTTGGTTAAAGTTTGGGCTCATTTTAAAGATGCTCAAAAAATAATGTCTTTAGTTGACAACAGCTGTTATAGATAGCTCACTAACAAAATTTGAAATTCTAATTTTGTCAAGCATATTTGATAAATATTCAAAGAATACATGAAAGATAACTGAATGATACCTTGTACCAGAGCATATATAAAAGAAACAAAATACAAATGGATGTGGCACAACAGAGGTTTGAAAGAAACCCATGAAAAGTCACCTTGATTGCCCTTGCACTTTCTCTAAATAGTCGTGATCAGTAAATGCAGAAATAAAAAGCTTTTCATACTCTAAAGTAGTTATTTGAAACAAGAGATAAACAGCCATAAGTAAGGTTTATATGGGCCGTCATGTTGAAAAAAGTTATTTTTTAAACATTTTAGGTTTTTGTCTATTTTTAAAAACAAAAGCATTTGATGTGCAAAAAATAATATTCATTGAGAAAGAGATGAAGTAAGAGAAAATGAAAGTAAGATGCACATATTCTGTACTAAGAAGGTACAAATTATGTATTTGTTAATTCATTTCAGACGAACGGCAGGTCAATCAAAAATATCACTTATTATGACTATGTAATATCATTGCTGTCTAACATGGAGGTGTGCAAGGGGGAGTGTATACGTGCTAATATTAATTGCACGTGGTGACATTTTTTTGTTGAATCTTATTATCTTTCACAGTCAGTTGAATATTTTCATAGATGGTTAAACATCCATTTCCATTGAACAATAGACCAATCAAAAAATCAGTCATTACGACTACCTACTGTCATTGCTGTCTAAAAGGAGGTGTGTGAGAGGAGTGTATGTTTGCTAATTGCATGTGTTAATATTTGTCAAATCCTATTCTCTCATGTGGTTGGATTCCAATATTGCTAATGCAAAATACACCCCTGCACAAAGCAAAAGAAAATGTGTCTGGAACTATTTCGCAATTCCTAAATAAATCCTGTTAGTTTCACTTTGCTGATTGATTGCGAAAGCAGATGTTGAAGGACAATTCTCAGGATTTCTTTTCTTTTATTGCATTAGCAACCCTGTAAATGAAGTGCCATTAATTAATTGCAAATATAGAAGGAGAAAGGATTAGATTTAATGATAACCACTTAATCATAGCACGCGTGAAAAGAGCAAAAACAAAAACAAAAAAAATAATTAAAACAAAAGGTTTACATTATCTAGCAATACTGTATATAAGTTTAATAGTTCCTTACTAATTTACGGTAAATACACCCATTCTCACGTGGTGTAAAGACAACTCAAATTCAATCTGATAGTTTTAAAAGTTGCAATGTGATCTGCTGGATGTTGGAACATCGCGATTTGCTCTAGCAATGCAAAATAGATAAAATACAGTTTTAGTTCATCTGTACGCATCCAAGCTCGAAATCCTGGGTAATTTAAAACGAAGAGAGTAGAATTACCGTAAGGTAACGTTAAAGCTATGAGTTTATCACGCAAACAGAACGAAATAGATGATAATTAGTAAGCTGCCCAAGGAACTTATTATTCTGTGACTTCATAAATATATTTTTTCAATACTGTTGGATTTTATGCAGTAAGTATTGCAACTTAGTATCCTAGAAGTGTTTTTTCAGAAGAAGAATGCAACCAAGGTCGAGCTGTGAGGCCATTACATAGGTACTTGTACACGGACGAATGAAACTGCAATATTGTGGGTCGTTGTTTTTTACGTTTTTTTTCCGTATGTCTCGATCTCTTTAAATTTGGACTGCATAATCAAAGAGTCATATGACGAATAGTGAGATATACTGTGGGTTAAATTCTTCATTTTGTGATATTCTTAATATTGCGTTTTTCACGTCGAGCGAGTGTTGAACACTATTAATCACACTTTAGACTTTAGAACACACGCAACAAACTTAAATGCAAATATAATTATCGTTTAACACCAAAGGTAAAAATAATGATTGTTTAATGTGCAGAAAGATTGATATTCGTGCCACTTACTTGTTTTTAGTTGGTGCTTTGGACGTCATCTTGGATTCGAGTTTACTCGCAAACATATACACTTGCTATATAGAACTGATAGTATCGATTCGCTTTGTACCTGGAACTTTCGTTTAGCCTCAAAAAATCTCAACACAGTCTTAGAACTCTGCCAAGGACTATGAACGATTGGCTTTAAGGCTTCGAAAAACGCTTTTATCAATATTTAAGCGAATGTTTCCCTCACTTTGTTCGGTAATGCAAAACCGTGGCCTTCGGTGTCCCTTTGAGAGAAAAAAACAAGATGGAGGCTGGTTAAAAATCTTCGACATAATTTCTTTCGATTCTAAATCACACTTTTCCTGAATATCGCGTTTGGAATTACTTACCTTGGACACACTCTTCCTATTAGTGCAAAGAAATTCGGTTTTTACCTCGAGTTTTTCTGATCACTGGCAAATTTTCGAAATTTTTACTAGTAACTTCAACTTACGTCTGACGTACCTTTGGTCGATCTGACAGACACAGACACTGGCTACGTGACTTATTAACATTTCATAATGCATGCATCAGAATAAATTATCTTCGATCGGCCCCAGGGAAGAGTACAAACCTCATTTACGTCTTCAGCATTAACTTCTGATAATGTGTTGACAAACTTTTTGAGGAAAAAAAAAACATCGAAAATCATTGTATCCCTTAGATTTTTGATCAATGGTATGAATTGGGTTTTCTTAATTAAAAATTTAAGAATTCTGCTACTTTGAGTTTGGTGCATGGTATGGCCACCTCGTTATTTTATGTTCACTAGGCTGCATAAAGTTGATAACAAAATTTTACTAGATGGACAGTTACCGTACAGTTGTTTTGCTGTGTTTGCTATGAAGATTTTTGATTACGGCGGACGAACGAGAACACTTCACTCTTGCAAAAATACGTCGAAAATGTTTGCAACGTGGTGCAACTTTACTACTAGGTCACCAAGGCGGGAAGCCAGTAAACAATTTTTGCGATAGGAAATAAAAGTACCTTTATCAAGGAAATAAAAGGGCATGAAAGAAAGGCCGCTACTCCCACATAGTCTACATAGTGTCCTATCGTACAGTTTTTAAAGGAAAATAACGTGCAAAACAAAATTTCAGGGCCGAGGTAATAAAAACGATGGAACTGCGCGTTTTTATTTCATTTCATTTTGTCTTCTCTTTTTTTTTTTCTTGTTTTCCTTTTCCTGAGTTATCAGATAACATAATTATTGCGCAATAGAGTTACAGATGTAATTTTTTTTTTTTTTTTTTGGATGAATGGTCGTTCAAATTCACTTCAACAGTGTTTTTAATGTGATTGGTTTTTTCTTTCTTTCTCTTTTTAGGAAAGGATGATTCTTCACTGCACGAAGATAAAAAACACATATGGAAAATTTAGTCTTTCAAACTATTAAATAAGTGATGTAAAAATCTTCCGTAAATGAAAATACTTTGAGATAAATAGATTATAATTTTGCATTATACGGATTATAAAAAAGCTAAAAATAGCTTGACGCCCGTCGTCAACAAACTTGCAACATGTGCATGCAATGAATCACGAAGTTGTTTGGAATTTGAAAATAAACAATTTATGCCTGTTGTTTAGTCTATAGCTGACAGGGATATAAATACGATAGAAAAGAAAAGAAAACGGTAATGGAAAAGACGAATAAAAAATAAGTGAAAGAAATAATGCCAAAGATGTGTGAATACGGACGCGTGCAAAGCCGCACGTACGCGTGCCAATATCAGTCACGCATGCTCGTCACGCAATTGCAAACAACTCTCGACGTGACTCTGTGCACAAACAAAGTGAAACAGTACGAGTGGCCCGGGGGTGGGGGGGGGGGGGGGGGGGTACTCCCATATATGGACTATACGGGGATGATCCGCTGAACAGGGTATGGTTTTTCGAGCTTCTTGTCATAAACAGGGTATGCAATTTCACTCAAGTTCCAAGTTCTTCCTCAATTTCCTGTCATATTCAGGATTTCTACTTTCGTACTGACCGAAACTGGTTATTATGGTCGTAAAAAAACGATACGCGAGATGACATGATAATTGAAACGGGAACTCAGTTCAATTAATTATATCTTTTGTCATAAACAGGGTCTACAAATTTGGGTTTTTTTGTCATAAGCAGGGTACCCCTTTCAGAATCCCAGCGGAACACCCCTACCCAAATTCTGTCGGAGTACCCCCCCGGGACGAGTGGGCTTTCGTTTCTAATTCAAACACTTGGCTTCAAAGTTAGACCAACATTGCAGTTGTAAGTGATCTGAAGCAAGTCACAAAGAAACACAATGGGGTTCAGGCGATCGGTCCGTCACACCGGAAAATGAGCGGGGGAGATGTCAAGATTCATTTTCAGTACCACAACATGCTTACATTCACACAACACAGGAGCAAATTCTGGAATGTGAGTGGGGAGTCCTCTTTATATAAAATGTTAAAACATTGAGAGGATTTTGAATGGGGCGTTCTCTTATTATAAATGTTTACAACCTACTGTATGAGAAACCTTTTATGTAAGTCAATATATTAAGTAATTGGTAAAAGAATTCACGGGAACCCTGTGACCACCACTGGATCTACCAATGTTTCTTCCCGCAAACGAGAGACCCATTTTCGGGAAGTGTTCTTTTATTTTTCTTCTACGTGAAGATGTTTTTAATTCTTTTTCATTCAGTGTGCTTGTCAAATGATGTTTCGCGATTGTCGTAAATGCTACAAGATGTTTAAAGGCTTCTTAACTGATTTGTTTGCAGCTTGCAGCAGTAAACAGAACCTTCTAGTCTTGGTGTCAGGACTATCCCTTGTATCCTCCCGCAGTTGCAACAACTAAACAACGAACAACAGACAGACAGTCTGTTCCTTTTAAATTCTGATTTTAATTACACACTATCAGCTATGATTTGAAACGAATTCGAAAAGAGAAAACTACGGGGGATTTTAGAGATATCCTGGACTTCTGATAGAGTGATTTTATCCCGTGAAAAAATAATACGCATATTAGTATTAGACTCCAAGCCTATTGTTTTTTTGTCAACTAGTTCTAACTAAATAGTCATTTTTCTTTCACGGGTTATATAAAATCACTCTGAGTTTCATTCATCATTTTTATTAATTAAATACAATTAAATTATTAGTGACGATTCGTAATTCTAATTTATAACATATTTCATTTGTATAGATTGTAAAGCTTATATTGTTTTTTGGTATTGTTATGCCGGAGTGCCAAAACTAGAAACAAATTCTACTTTTCGCAAAGATTGCTGCATCTTGTCTCGCAACATTTTATCAAATTGCGCTGTAGGTTACACGCTGCAATGCTCCATGCAACGCCGTTGCGAGAAAAGTTGCAAAGAAAATTGCTCCGTGTGATCGCCCCTTTATGATGGCAATTGAATTTTAACTGAAGGAGCTGCCAACGCCAAGCAATGAATTTCTTAATTTTAGCTTTTTTCATAAGGTGAAATATTTTTTTCAGCTTTATGATGCATTCAAAAGTAGATATTTGTATTAAAAAAATAACTTACACTACAAATTACCCTGTATACAAATAATATAATAATAATTATATTAATCCTAATACTAGATTCAATAATAATAGAACCCCCTCTGCTGGCTACTCTATCTTATGGGAGTCCTGTGGTGTGATACTGTGACGTGAAGGGGAAAGACCAAGTACAGTATCTCTTGTACCACACAGGAACCCCAACAGTACAAGTTGGCTGAATTCAAAATAACATCACCGGCGCATTCTTGGGTCTCTACTGCTATTAATTACATTACGGGAGCCGTGATCAGCACCACTTCCACTACTGTTTCCAATTGTTGCAGTAGTTTTATTATTACCATCACTATTGTTATTACCCCTTGATCTCAAACGAGGATCTCGTAAGGTCTCAGACTTAGTGACAGTAGGTGCCATAGGCTCTGGTCGTTGGAAAGGGTTGAATCGTTGTGAATTATTTTGCTGTTGTACTGGTTGGTGCTGGTTGTTCGATGGTGGGGTGGTTTCTTGGGGTGGTTGTGGTTGAGACCTTGTGTTTGGAGTGTTGGTTGATGAGTTGGGTGAACTACGACCTTGCTCACTTTGCTATCAAAGTAATACACAAGGCAATAAATTCATTATTTCTTTGAAAATACTCTGTAACCCTTTCTCTCATACTCAAATTTCACCCAGTTTTGAGTTTTCGATAAAACCATGGATGCCCTCCCCATCCCCCTAACCCCCAGGTTTTTCCCCCACTCAAACACAGAGAATTTGCTCAAACCAAAACAATAATCAATACTTTAGGAATTACTCCAGGTGATTTGTCTTCAGAGATCCAGGGAAGTTGTTCTCTGCCCCCTGTCTCTCAGCCCTGCTGTCTTTACCATGCCTTCCCTTTATAATGTGATTGGTTCTCAAGGCCAGGATGTTTTTGTTAGTTTTACCTGCTTAAATTTCTTGACAATGTCTAAAGAAGGATCACTCATATTGGGAACCTCAGAGAACACTAAACAGAAACTGAAACAAAATCATTAGTACTAAGAGTTTATTATATTAGTTATTAACTTCATCCACCCTTCCTTCCCTCCCTCTCTTCCATCTATCAGACAGACAGTCGTTCAATCAGTCAGTCAATCAATCAATTGAAGAAATAGAAAATGTGCACACATGCTGTGTGCAGTTATAAGGCATGTAGGGATTAGCAGAACATATGAATGATGGAATAGAAAGTGCACATGCATGCTGTGGTCTTTTATAAAGTATGCATCACCATCCAATCACAAAGAGGGATTTATAAAAGTTGTCTTTTTTTAACAGACCCTTAATTAAGTTTTCATGCTTGAATGAGACACTTACTCTCCTAGTTTTTCCAGAGATCCCATTCTCCCTGTGTATAGTGTAAGGCTACCTTTCCAAATATTAGCATATCTGTGAATAGAAATTACTACTGTGACAAATCTTATGTGACAATCCCAATCAATTGCAATTGATTACCAGCATCTGCAGGAGTCACAAGCACCCTAAAAATGAGTGGGGGAGGGGGGGGGGGTTGAAAAAAGGGAAAAAGTAGGGGGGCTATGGCCTCCCCCTGCCCCCTCCACAGCCCCTGATCTAATACCAAATGATAAGGTCATAAATTTTATATTCCATTGACTGATCATCAAACTTCAATATCTATTCTATTACTAAATGATTATAAAAAGATCACTTTATATTCTGGAGGATATATTCTTTTTATTAGACCCTAGGTATAGATTATATAACTTTCCTCCTCCATCCCCTCCCCTCCACCCCCTCCCCCACCTTTATGAAGCACTACTGTCAAATGAAAGGCATGTTATGAGAATAACAAAATACCTTTCTCTAGATATCCAATAAACTTACCCTCTCGTAAATCTTATAATATCTCCTGGCTGCAATAAATCTCCAAACTCATCCCAAACAGATACGTTAATAGAACCACTTTTATCGGCCACGCGACATGAACGAACGGTATGGCCATCTTTAGTCTGGGTTGGTTTCCCTACACAAAAACACGTGAAACCTTTTAATTACGACTCAAGAGAGCACTTAGTAAAAAGAAGCCCTAACTCACCTACTTCTAGACAGATAAATATACAGTTAATATTCTTTGAACTTGGACGAATGTCTTTGATTTCTGTTACATGTTTTTCATCCGCCATTTTCAGAGGACCGATTTAGTTTACATTACCGGAATGACGTCAAAAGTATACCACAGGTACCCCATACATGGATTCTAGAAAAAAAATAAAAAGATCAGAATCTGGGGCAATGTCTTATGGGAATTGTAGTCCTCGCTGTTGGCCGAAGAAGGTCAAGTATGGGTGGATTTACGTGCTGTGTTCCAGGTTGCAAGAACAACACCAAGAAAGACAGACATATAAGCTTTTACGTTTTCCCTAAGGATCACAAACTACGAGAAGTATGGATCGAAAACATTGCAAAACCCGGAAAATCAAAGAACAGTCTTTTCAAACCAACTAATGGCCATCGAGTTTGTAGTGATCATTTCGAGGGAGGTAAAAAGACGTATATGATCAACATACCGACGATTTTCCCGCTTCAACGAGGAATGAAGTCGTCAAAAAACTACAAGGAAGAGTCGAGTGGCTTGGCATCAGCATCATCAGAATGTCCCAAAACAAACAGCAATGAGTCAACTTTTCTTCTGAAAAAAATTAGAGAAAAAGAAAACCTAATTCAGGATTTAAAGGAACGAATCTCCAAGCTTGAGGACGAAATTGCTTGCATAAAAAGAAGAAAGTCAAAGAAGTGTTCAAATTAAGTTACGTCATCTAAACGAACTAATATCATACATGGAGACAATTCAATCATTTATCTTTCATATATTTAATTTCTTACATTTATTTGTTATGGAATAAATGTTTTATTTATTATACAGAAAAATAGAATTTTCTGAACCTCCCCTGGAATGGAGTAGGATTAGGAGTTCTAGGGATCAAGTGGGTCATTATTAAAATCCATATGGTGATTTGTGTCACCTAGCAACCTCCTCAATAGCTTCAGTAGGAGTATTAAAGCACTATAAATAAATAGATTAATGTTAAATTTACAAGGGGGCTGTATTCATGGCTACGATTCCCCATAGTTACCATAGCTATGGCCCAAAAGCTTTAGAATTTAGATCCATATCTCAGGAATTTAGACTCCAATAAGTGTATGACATGTATGAAACCACATGTATTAGCCATTCTGAGGTTGAGGCAAAAACTGAGTCCAGTATACATTTTGGGGATGCAATGACAGAACCAGGAATTTTAGCAGGGGGGGGGGGGGGGGGCAACTATAGACCTCCTCGGCTCTGGAGAGCTTGAGTGTAATGTTGTCCCATTTCAAGCCACGTGTCATTCCCTTGAGAATAATATTCTTTGTTTGAGTTGTATCCATATTCATGTGTCTTCTCATGTGCAACTGAGTGCAAACCTTAAACAAAGAAATGATACTCCAGGGAATGACACATGGTCTGAAATGGGACAACATTACGTCAGAACCAAGGAGGTCTATTACAAAGGTTTTACCAGGAATGCAAGAAAAAGGGGGTGGTTTACTAAGGATAATACTGAGAAATTAAAGCAAAAGGGGGTAACTAGCCACCCCTTCACCACCCCTGGATCTGCCTGTGGGCTGTTTAAGGGGACAAAATAGATGCCATTTTGGAAATATGTCCCCTAAAATAGCCCCAACGTGCACTGCAATGCCAACTCGACCCTACCTCAACCTCGGAATGGCTAATAAAATCCATTTTGTTTTATTTAGTTCAAGGTATTTTACTATAACCCTTCTAAAATACAATCCTTTTAGCACTGGCAATCCTTTTAGCACCCTTGAAGTATAATCTCTGGATTAACGAAGTTTGTCATAGGCTTCTGAACACACGAGTGGGACTTAGAAATTTTGGTTCTCCTCACTTAGAAAAAAAATTAAGTGAAGACACCAAGAATCAAACTTGGTACATTCGGCACCAAAAAACTACTACAATGCCAACCCCAACCCTAACCCTTAGACCACGAAGCGAATTTGATTGGGTGGTCTCATTTTTTAGTCATATTTAAACGATGTATCATCAGCATGTGCACATAAATATTTATTATAGTTTAATTTATGCTATCCTAGGGTACGACTACTATTCCCCTGACAATTCCCGTACACAACGATACAACCATCAGTAGGACAATATTTTATATCTACTTGATCTACTGGGAAATTAAAGTACTGCTTGAATCATTAGCCCAATAGGAAGCATGAAATTGGTTATCCAAATTACTTTGTATCACCACCACCACTAATATAGCATCATTTCCCTTCATGAGGTAGATATTTAGATTTTTGGTTGCCCTCTGGTCTGGAGAGACTAAAAGAATATTCCACACACCACAATCACTTATCACCATGTCTTAGGAGTGCAACAAGTGATATCCAAACTTTTGGAAAAGCTATTTTATGTTTGAAACTGTTTTTGTCCAATAAATGCAAAGAATCGTGAATCCCATCTTCCAAGAAGGAAGCCAGAGCAAAGAGGGAGTGGTAGTTGCTGTGTGCTTGTTGGAAGAATTAACAGCAAATCAATTATTAAGAATTGGTATCTCCACTGGTAGTTACTGTAAATTTATTGGTAATTTTTGAACTAGAACATTCACCTTCCCTCTCCCTCCCCTCCCCCCTCCCCAACCCCTTCAAACTCTTGGACCAATGAACTGTCCAAATTAGAAAGTGAATATGGTGAGCCACAATTGTAATTGTCAGATTAAAATTCAAAAGCATTCTGATAGGTTAGTATAGTCTGCAGAGCAGGCGTTCTTTTGATGGATTTGAGAGGAAGAATCAGGGTTTTGGAGTTCCTGTTTAGACGAAGGGCCCACGAGAAAAATGGGACCTAGCAAAAAAAGGGAACGTGGGGGGAGGGGGAGGGGGAAAATAATAACAAAGATTAAAAAATAACAAAGGCTGCTGTCAGGCATTCCCTTCTTCCCCTTTCCGCCCCCTCCCCCTTCGCTTCTTTTTTGCTCTGTTTCAATTCTCGCTCATTCCAAAGTTCCCCCAAAACCCTGGTTTTTCCCCAAACCCACAAGAACACCTGCTTTGCAGGCTAAGGTTAGTATAGTGAGGTATGATGGACAGAATGATGTGAGTACCTTCTTTTAAACGAGAAACATTTCTATCATTTCATATAAATCATATCAGTGAGATGTGAAATAGGTAATACCCTCATAATGAGATGTGGAAAAAGACCTACAAAACTTACTTCAAACTTTTTATGTTTTTTCTTTATTTAAACAAATTTCTATCATTAATGTTTATATTCATAATCCTACAAAAATGAGAATAGTTCATAGTTTTTGACCTCGTTTACCAAATTAAAGCCAAATCATCTCAAAGATATGTCGTTGTTTGTGGTTTTGCTGCAGCTGTATGTCAACCATTTTGCAGAATATTATAATTTAAAAATACAAGTTTATACAAAAGCCAATATCGATTTCACTGCCATGGAAGTGACTCGGCTGCATTTCTTCGCTGAGCTCTTTTCCAAGCTGCAGTTGTCATGTCTTCAGAAACTCTCTCCACTTGCTCATGATATCTGTCCAGTCTATCAAGAAGTTCTTCTTTTATCTAGATGGAAGGAAAGGCCATTACTTAAACATATGTTTGAGTTATAATAAATCAGCTAGGAGAAGATTTATAGCCTCATACCCTAAAAAGCTTACTTGCAAATTAAAGCAAAACCAATTCATGAACAGTCTGCCATTGGATTGTTGGATGGATGGACGGATGGAGGGAGGGAGGAAGGGAGGGAGGGAGGAAGGGAGGGAAGGAGGGAGGGAGGGAGGGAGGAGAGGTGAAATAAACCAAAGAATTGTATACCTCAGCTAAGTTTGAATCAGCAGGAGCACTTTCCAAGGCAGCAAGTAAGTGGTCGAGGGTAGTGTACGGCAGCCATACACTAGGCATTGTTGCATGTAGAGCAGTCTGGGGAAAAAAGAAAAATTTGTCACCAAAATGTTTTAGCACAATTTCTCGTCCAAATGTCCATTATCCCTCTCCTTCCCTTTAATCCCTAAATTACTTCCAATAGTATATTTTCTACATGAAGACATATTTTGATCGCTTGGTAAGTAATTCAGAGTATAGCACTTGCCTGGCACCATGTTATCAAGCACTAACCTTAAGCCCAAAATACTCTTTGCCTTCCCCAAGAACAGCATTGATATATTCAATTGCCAGATCAGCTGCTTCTTGCAACATGTCGTATGTTACGTAGAGGTAAAGAAGCTCAGCAGGGTTTAACCTCTGAAGAAATTATGTAGAAATAAAATCAATTACTGAAGAGCCTTTGGCTATCAAACGTTTTACAGGGTGAATGAAGAATGAATAAAGCATAATAATAAAACTGACACCAAATCTTGTACACTTAGGCATAGATCGTATGAGTTGGAAAGGTACGGTACCTATTACAGCCCGTACACGGTACGTCATGCCGTAACATCATAATGGCTTCCCAAAAAATGATTATCGCATGAATGGGAAACATAGAGTACTGACTTGCAGCACATCAGGGCACGGTACGGCATGCCGTAACATCATAATGCCCCCCCCCCCCCCCCCGAAAAAAATGATTATCGCATGTGTGGGACATGGTACACGGAACGATATGCCGTAACATTCAAATGGCTTTCTATTATTTACGAATGTTTCCTAACACGTACATGGGTATGGTAAGAAACGGTATGGGTACAGTACAACTAAGAATTTGAGGTGTCGTTTCTCACTTGTACGAAAATTTCTTTGATAACCGTAAACTAATGGAAACGAATGCCGGGAACGACAACTAAGTGAAAAAAGGCACGATAGTCTAGAAGATAAAACGGTGAACAAACGGTAACATGAAGGTAAGTGTGACATCCTATGTATCATCAGAGAATGAATAATTCAAAAATAATTTGTGACATCCTATATATCATCAGAGAATGAATAATTCAAAAATAATTTATCTGTAACAACTTCAGGATCGATTAGAGATAAGGCACAGCTAACTTCTACAGAAAAACTGGAGACTCCTCCGTGAATCTAAGGAGAGTCCAAAAAAAAAAAAAATTTGAAATATTTTCCATCTTTGCTTCATGCCAAATAACAGCCAGGGAATCAGTCACATTTGGCGGCTATTTTGGACGCGAAACGCAAACTCCAACAAATGGGAAAAAACAACAAGTCGTCCATCCACCACTCTGTCACTCCTAAATAACCTGAAATAATCCCTTTTTGAGACAAATCGATATTGGTTGATTTTTTGCAAGTCAAATGATGAAGAAGTACTATATATTAACAAAATGTAACTAAACTTAAGGCAAGGGAACGTTCTGTTACATTATGTTTTTCAAAATCATATTAACAAAGTAGAAATAAGAAACACGTATTGCGATGCCACATGTCTTACCTTGTAATCGTTGATTAACCAGGTTGGTATAGGTGCTCCTATCGATAATAACTTGCTAGCAACACATCTGTAGTAGCAACGACCATTCTCTGTGTCTCTCAGCTTATCAAGATAACATTGCAGTAACTTCCAGGCTTGATCTGCCACACTGAAACAAAGTAGATATGACGATTTGAACCAAAATATCCCTCATAGCTCTTAAAATCCTTTTCAACATCAGGTGTCGTTCTTTTCAAAAAAAAAACTTTACGTTTTATCAAGCTCTGAAACCACTTTTTGGGCTGATCTAAGACAGCGCATGGCTTCTTATAGGCTTTGCGGAAGAAGGAACACTGGAGAAAAGCCCACGAATCAAGGGAGAGATCTAACATACTGTACTCAAATGTAATGTTGAATCAAGGAATTGAAACTAAGACCCTAGAGGTGAGAGGCGACTACCCTACGCCACCCTTGATTTTCTAAAAGTTATATTTCTTTCTTTAGTAGCGACTTGCACCTATTTATTCTCCAGTTATACGAAGGGTAGATAGCGCTATCATGGATGCTGTTGTCCAAAAATTATCCAAAAAAATTCAGTTATCGCGTAGATAAGATTTAGCCGTCGGATAGCACTATCCACCCTTCGTACAGTCGAGCCCTGAGATATGAAATAGAAAAATATTACGCCAAAGCCAAAATAAAAAGAGCTCTAATTTTGCGAGAACGTCGACGACGCAAAGTTTGAAGCTAACAAGAAATACAGAAATAGAGAAACGTTGGTATTGTCATTTTCCTACTGCACCTCTTGTCACGTGCTGGTTGGGTATTTCCAGTGTCGTTTTCTAACAGCCAGTCCCAAGCTTCGTTGTCTTCTATACCACCCGACCTAGAAAGTGTTCAAAGTACGAGTCAGTAGGAATAGTACGCACCGTAATCAAGAGACATCCAAAACACACAAGTGAGCTTTTAGAGCTTTTAGTTTCGTCGTCCCGTATTTGCTTTTTCACTTTCCAATTTCATCATCTCGCGAATCAATCAGCCATCATGGCGAGAAACAATTCAGCAAACAGATAATCAACTGATGTTTCTCCAAAGTAAGCGATAACTTTGCTCTTTCCAGGTAGAGTTCATACCATATATTCTTAAAAAACTTCGTAAGAAATTGCACAAATAAGGAAGTTCAATAGAACTCAGTAAACAGTAGACCTACAAAACTTTGCACTAATTTGTACGATTTTGTTAGTTAACTTTTTACACTATATTTTTAAACTCCAGCTGGATTCGTGTTCACCCCCTTGGATACAAGCACATTAAGTTTCGTTACACATTACTGTGGGTTATTTGTAAAAACCGTCCTCTTTGCATGACTGACGAAGCAGGAAAAATGAAACGTGAAAAATCAAAGGTCACGAAGAAACTATGTGGTAATACACATTTTTAGCTTCGTTGTGCAAATTCCAGACCATGTGATGCCACTCTTGGGAGATGAGATGATTCTTTCATGTGTAAATATTTTATATTTTCGTCAATAAAGGACAATTCTCAAGGGAATGTCATGTGATCTGAAATGGGCAATTTGCGTACGAAACTCAAAAGGTCTTTTGAGATATGTTCCTATTTACTTGAAAAAACAATCCTGGCTTTTCCTCATAGATTCCCTACCTTGTCATGCCTAGATTATAGGATTGCCTCACACATCTGAAGATTTAAAAACAAGTTGAAACACTGAGCCTAAAGAAATGTGGACACACTGAGACTACGACTACGATTTTAAAGGAAAAATGGAAAATAAATGGAATTGAAACTAATCACTAACCTTGCTGCAAGACCTTCAAAGATTGTGTCTCTCGAGAGATTAAATCCTGATGCGACTGTGAAGGCTGTGTCGAACAGTCCAGCTTGGGTGAGAAGGGTTAGTGTCTCTTGTGCAGTCAGGGGTGGTCCTATACAATAGTTAACAAGATGTGTGGTGATTTAGAATCATTAAAAAAATAAGCTTTTCCTCTCACTGTGTCACTATATGCCGGGATTACTACGTCACTAATCCCTAAACTATTTTTATATATTTATATTGTTATATAAGTGAATAGTTGAATGGTAAAATATTTCTTCATTTGAATGCTGCGTCTATGTCATAATGGTTTATACTTTCAATGTGTTAATGATTGTGACGTCACCCCAGGCTTCATGATCTTCTAATCTTTTATCTATATTCTTTATTTTTATATTTACTTAGTATTAATGTAAAGTTTTGTAGCATGCCGTGGGAAATTCCTAAGGGTGTATAGTATATATAGAGTAAACCTGAAGGTTGTAAAGTAGAGACAACTGAGCTGTTACAAAGGCGCGAATACAAAAAGCGATTTTCTCTGCAACTTGTCTCGCGACAGTGTTGCGACACAAGTCGCATGAGTGTTTACACGTTGCAACGGAGACGCAAGCATTTGCTGGAGCTTGTCTCGCAACATTTTTTCAAATTGCGCTGTAGGTTACACGCTGCAATGCTCCATGCAAGTTGTGTCGCAACACCGTTACGAGACAAGTTGCAGAGAAAATTGCTCCGTGTAATCGCACCCTAAATCAGTCAGTTCACCTGGTACCTCTCGTAAACCAGTGCTCACAAATTGGTGGAGAACCCACATTCAATTTAAAAGGATGTAAGTGTAACTAAGAGAAAATCCCAAAACCTCTCACCAGTAGCCTCAGAAGGATCAGCCTCGACTCTCAACAGCTGTAGACGAGCAAGTACTAGAAGGTATTCTTTCTCTAGGTCATGGATCTCCATGACAGTCAGCTTCCTGCGTGCTCGGCTGTGTCTATCAATACCGTACCAGGAATCCTCGTCACCTTGTTTGCGTTTAGGGGAAGAATTGGGCGGCTCGTCATTCTTCTAGAACATGAAAATCGGGTAAAGTAAAAACCGGAATGACATGAGTTATTCAGGGCGAATGGTAACCAACCCATTAACGTGGTATCGTAGGGGAAAATGGTGGTACCAATCCGACACAGCAAAAATCATTGTCTGTGTAAACGGGCCTTGAAAACTCTAGCGGTAGCGTACCTATTCTGACTAATAAATCAGGGATAGGTTTGCCACTTATGGAAGATGTAAACGACGTATGATCAAACTATTGAATGATAGGCACAAAAAATCTTTCCCCTTTAAATTTATCCCCAAAACACCACTAACACTGCTATCTTTTGTACACGATAGTAATTACTGATACTGTTTACCTTCTTCTGTGCCCTGTCCCACGGTGTTACTATCCATGCATTTTTAGGATCTACTAGACGAAGTGCATTAAGGGCTGCAAGGTAGCACTTGGCCTGCAATACAATAATAATGCAAAGACTGTAAGAGCAAAGCAACATTATTTAGCATGAGCATGACACTTGATAGTCGCAAGTGATTAACTTGGCCCTCTGTGGTTAATCTCCGGGGGAAGGGGGTGGGTGGGGGGGGGGGTACTCTTGCCCGTTTAGGGTAGGGATGTGACACTGAGCTCTCTCAAACCTGACCCTGTTCAAGAGTAAAATAGCTGAAATTCATAGCCTGTTCCAGAGTAAGATCGTATATAAAAAAAACCTTTTCCAGTGCTTGCAAAAATCTTAGATACCCTGATCCAGAGAGAGAGTGTGATTTCATATACCCTGTTCCAGAGAGAGAGAAAGAGGGCTTAGTAAGTGCTTGTTGTCATGCGCAGTATCTTACCTGTTTTTGTAACCCTTGTTTGCCTGGTAACTCCCTACCAAGTCTACCACCGTATTCATACATGACACTTCCCGCTGGGAAAAGAAAAAATAGAGAAATTAAAAACAAAATTCAGTGTGTGTGGAATGTTCACCCATCTACGACCACGAAATATTCTCTTGAGAAAATCTTTTGGTCAGAGTCAAACAATATTCAAGGAAAATGACACGAGATCTGTTCAGACAAGCAAAATGGTTTTATTCCATAATAAAATTAAGAAATCGAAACAGCTTTTCGTTTTAGATACTCTGATCCAAACGTGCGGGATGCTGAGAGAACATGAGAGAAGCTGCGTAAAAACCTTCAAATATTCCATTTTCATGCATTACATAACTTTAATTTTATGGTTACTAGTAAAAAGTCTGATACCTTTTCTGTAGTTGCCTCTGAACACGTGAAATGCATAGAGTAGATCATAGTATTGGTGTGTTGCTATGTCAACTGTACGAGCATGGGATTCCATTATGTCAACGAACTATTAATGGGAAAAAATATTTTATAGATCAAGAAAATATCATAAACTCTTACTTACAGTAATTCATTATTCCCTTTTTAAACACCTAATTTATACTTTGATTTATGATAGATTTGCTTCCCTGTCAGTTGTAAAACAGGGGCACGCTCTTACTCTTTGAGTAACTGGTGCATTATTTTTGGTGTACTACTAACACTTGATAAAGTAGATTAATATGGATACGACTCAAAAAATATCTTATAATCAAGGGAATCAAGGGAAATTTGTTGGGGGGGAGGGGAGGGTGGTGATGGGGCTGCAAGTAATTTCATTCCGAACATGCCCCCTGGACCTCCCTTTCTTTTGCCTAGTCAAGGTATGAGATAGTCTCCCACACAGCCGCTTTCAGTGTCGTCACGCAACGCTTTCTCCCCTGAGTAGGGGAGAAAGCGTTGCGTGACGACTCTGAAAGCGGCTGTGGGGGAGACTAGGTATAAGATTCATCACACATTGAAATCTTACAGCCCCCTTTCTCAAATTCCTGGGTCCGTCCCTGGGAATAACACACAGTCTGAAATGGGAAAACATATCAACATTGCTTAAACATAAGCTTCACATAAGCAACTGTAAAACTTCTGCTGTGCAAACAAAAATCTCTCACCTCATCATGAAGGTTTACATAAGGATATTCACACAGTTCCTGAAGCTGACCTCTCTCACATAAAACGACCATAAATCGATGAAGGCAATCGCGTTTCCTGGACGAAAAACGAAAAATATGAATCGTAGAATAAATAGGAAATGATTTACGATAAAGTAAAAATGATAAAAAGTATGGCAAGCTTCCTTCATAAAACAGTTACGACCTCTATGAACCATGAAGAGAACTGTTTTCACTACACTTTGCAAAAGCCCAAGAATGGAATAAAATACCATATTACTCCTCTACTAACTATGGAATTGCATCAAATTTACGTGGCAAAAAAATAAAGAAATAAAGAATTTAATCTTCAATAAAAGGAATGCGTGTTTTTGGAAACAAATTTATGTCAATGACTGACATGTTTTCGTAGTGGTGAGAGCGCTCGCCTCTCACAAATGCGACCCGGGTTCGAGTCTCGCTGAGCTCGGTGTCGTAAGTGAGTAGAGTTGTTTGTTGGTTCTCTCCAGTGTTTCAAGGGTTTTCCGGGTTCTCCAGCTTTCCTCCTTCAGCAAAAATCAACTTCTAAATTCCAATTGGAATTACAGTGGATGAATCGCTACTCTGTAGAAATGCCACTGCTAAATCCCATTTATTTATTTATTATTTATTTATATTTAATGAAAGCCCAAAATTCAAGTGACTTAGAATGTTTTCCTCCGCAAAATCGTGAAATTTAGTGTCGCGAAATATGCAACCTCCGAAATTTCTAAATTAACACGTCACGAAAATTGAACACTAAGGTAATATTTAGGACTGGCGTTACTAGTAAAAATCCTGTGAGAAAACAAACCTTGATGGATCAGGATTACTGGTCAGGGCAGCATATGCCTCGTCATTATGACCCAGATGTAAATGATGCTTGAAAATATTGGACCACAGGTTTGGCTGCAAAAAGGGAGGGAAATGTGGTATCAGTAAAAAAAATTGTACTTTGTAAGTACCGCTGTGTTCCTTTATTATAGTAAATCATTTACTCAGAGTAAGCCTCAGTTTAGCGTCAAAATATTCTCAAATACCAAAAGTAAAGTAAAGAATGCACAACTTCAACAATACAAATATTTTGAAATTCAACGGACCTTGATCCCCGGGGGTACTCTTGCCCGTTTAGGGTAGGGATGTGCCGCTGAGCCCTCTGAACCCTGATCCTGTTCCAGAGTGAAATCGCTGAAATTCATACCCTGTTTGCGGCACGTACCCGTATAGCGAATAATAGGGGAGTACCCCCCCCCCCCCCCCCCCCCCGGGCCTTGATCACACGGCGGCATACTTATTCCCATGAGAATAAAAACCTTTGTTTAACCCCGAATAGCCTTATTCTGAAGCGATTGAATGCGAGCCTACATGGGGGAGATCTTTTGTTCCAGTCAATATGGCTGTAGCCTGAGAAATATGGAGCTTCTCGGGAACGCATTATCGTTTCATTTTAAGACTAACCCTGACAACAAAGAATAGACTATTTTCGAGTTCCAAATTACCGCTGTGTTCCTTGATTACAGACTCATTTACTCAGGGTTGGCCTCGTATCAGTGTTTAAATATCCACAAATACCAACAGTAAAGTAAAGAAGGCACAACTTCAACAATACAAACACTTTGAAATTCCAGACCTTCACTGGAACACGTGAATATTCTGCACAAAATCGAGGCTAACCCTGAGCAACAGAGAACTCGAAACGGGAGAATTCGAAGCAGTAATAATCTCTATTGTGATGAGTAAAGTGGATAAAATCTTACAATGTTTGGGTCATCTGGACTTGCAATGCTGATGGCAGTGTTGGCAATAAAAATGACCAAATCTGGAGCATCAAACTGCTCAAAGAGACGCATGACCTGCAAAAAAAAAAACGAATTATATATAGGAAAACATAAAATTAATGTCAAAAGAAAAAAAAAGTAAAACAAAATAGTATGAAATTGGATAAAGCTGATTAAATAAAGGAAAAGGACAGATGATAACAATTTGATGGCACGCAATGGGGTGGGAAAGAACAAGACAGAATAAAATAGGATGGTATAAGTTGTAAACAAAAGGATGGAAAAATGGATAGGATAAAATGGGCCAAGAATTGATTGGAGGGCTGGAGAAGATGGCATGGGATAGAAAAATATAAGATGGCACAGAATACAATGTTAAGGTAAGAAAAATGGGATGAGATAGGACAGAGCATGGCAAGACCATTAAATAGGATGGGTGAATCTCTGCTTCACAGAAACAATTGTGATGGTATACTGTGTATGTCTAAAGTATGTGTTCCAGGGCCTGGTCGTACGAAGGATGGATAACACTATCCGGTGGATAAATCCTTATCCAGTGGATAAGTCGATACTGTTATCAAATAAATTTATCCACTGGACTAGATTTGATTATCGGGTAGCACCATCTACCCTTCGTACAACCAGGTCCAGAAGGATTTCTCAAAGTACCTTAACATAAAATAAAACTTTCAAACTAGTTTCATCCAGTACATCTGCTTGTAAAACTTTTCCTATAAGCCTGTCATCCATGCCTGAAAAAAATATGTAAAACGTTTTTAATCTTAGTTTTAATCTTATGTGAACTTCTAGCTGTGAGCTGCACCCTGAAATTTGGTTTCTTGCTGCCATCAATGAAGATCAATCAGTTGCTCCCTTTTATATTTCCAACTCAGGCTCGTACCCAGTCATAACTCACGTTTTTTTAAGGAAGGAGAATCATGCCGCGAACTCACTAAATCCTTCCCATCAACCACAGCGTGAGATCAATAAGACAAGAGAAGCGACTGGGTACGAGTCTGTTTCAAACTGGCAGCAGTTGAAAGCCAAATTCCAAAGGGCAACTCACAACTACAGTATGCATATTAATGAAAAATTCTATTTTCAACTGGGCATTATTGTTAAACAAAGGAAATGAGCAATACAGTATCATATGTTAGTAGAGAGGCGTATGTTTTTTTAGTGTTCTTTGAGGGTATTTTAAGTCCAGGTTCTCCAGCTTTCCTGCCTACACAAAAATTAACTTCTAAATTCTAAAATTTGATCATGGAATGAGAGGCACAGGTTTGTTGGCCACTAGCTATTTTAATAGCTACCTTCACAAAACAAAGACCACTTACTTGCTCCTTCAGCGGCATGCAGAAAACAGTCCAATGCCTTGAAGTTCTCACCAAGAACAAGATAGGACTGACCACACAAGAACAGCCTGTACGACTGTCTGTCATCACACCAGCTATCTAGTAACTGACAGTAGTCCTGGAGATGCATGTACTGGTAATTGGTCAGGAGAAATTCAGGAAAAATGGTGGCAGCTTCTGAAGGCCAGCTTATAACACGATGTAAGGATAATGACTCCCAAATGCAGTATATCTCACTCTAGACATTTTCTCTATTAGCAAGAAAGCACAGCTTAGTGTTATGAGTCTGTTTGTGTTGGCTATGCTTATAACTGCCAGCTTTGCAAAGAAACAAAAGAAATCATGATCCAATATCATCTAAATTAACTTATTTCATATTTTCATCACTTTAGGCTTGTTGTATTATTTAACAATTATTCACCAAAGGCTCTCCAATCCCGGATAAAAATGTCTTAGTATTACTTCTGCTCCGGCAAACTTTGGAAACCTCATACTGTAATCACCGCTTCAGCAGTGATTATCGCTCATACATACATACACACACACACAAATACATGCATACATACACACACACACACACGCGCGCACACACACACACACACACACACACACACACACACACACACTTTCATTTGATAAAGCAGGTTAGATTAAGATAGGCAGCCATAGGCTGATGTGGACCTGCATTCTCAACCAATCACAGCGAGCAAAACTTTGTATTCGAGTCTAAAATTATGCTAAATCTGTAATAAAGCTGTATTAGTATCTAATAGTGACTAACTTAAATAATTTTCAATGCCATACTTCAGAAATAAATTATCATTAGTTAGTAAACCAAATAATGCTTCTGGAGGATACAGTAACCCAGTAAGTGTATAAACAGCTTGGTTGATCATAACACCAAGTGGATTGACTTTCTTATAACCGCCAACACTTTTGTTAGTTTGTTGAAGTTTTGACATGAGCTGTGATAGCTGTGCTCCACCTGTGGTACTGAGGAACAGTTGCAGGACAGTTGTGTTGG
Source organism: Actinia tenebrosa (assembly GCF_029948245.1). Lineage (NCBI taxonomy): Eukaryota > Metazoa > Cnidaria > Anthozoa > Actiniaria > Actiniidae > Actinia > Actinia tenebrosa. Next base: position 6,026,408 of record NW_028292581.1, on the reverse strand, counting down.
GATGATCTAAAAAGATAATGAAAAATAAGAGGATTAGGAGAATTAATCCTCTTGAAATGTATTCCAAAGAATTATTCTTTGCAGATGAAAAAGCAAAGCCACAGTAGAAGTTAACTGCTCAAACTCTAAAGCAACTTTAAAGTAGCAGGGGGGAAATCAAATTCATCTAAAAGTGACACTTTTGGACTTTATTTCCATGGTCAAACCTAATAAATAAAGCAAGGCCAGTCTTGTTATATATCATGCAATAGACCTTTCATGAATTCACTTGAGTGACTATGAAACAATGTTCTCAGTCAAAGTTGAACTTGATAAATACAGTAAATGGATGAACACATCAACTCTAACCTTGAAAGGTTATCCCAGCCCTCGGGATGTATATGGCTTATTGTCTCTGTTCTTGGTAATTAACTCTTACAAATTGGAATTTCTGGGAGGTAGGGGGGTGTCTTAATTTTTGGAACTACACATTTGAAAAAGGTTTATTAATAATTGATAAATGACATGATTGTGTAAACACACCTTCTACTTGCTTTGCCTGAAGTCCATCAGATATTTCAAGTGCCGCAAGTTGCTTCAGATTTGATTCCCTAACAAGATAAAAAACATGAAAAACTAACCTTCTGACTTTATTAACCTATTAATATTCAATGAGAAAAATATAATATAAATTGGATTATTTGTTTATTTTACAAATTAAAGCAATCTACTAGGAAAAGTTTCTATAATACAGAATTGTAAAATAAAACAACACATTTTATCGTTATACAACCAACACCTTACCAACCACTTGCTTACACCTTAACAACCACTGACTGACACCTTACCAACCACTTACTGACACCTTACCAACCACTGACTGACACCTTAACAACCACTGACTGACACCTTACCAACCACTTACTGACACCTTAACAACCACTGACTGACACCTTACCAACCACTTACTGACACCTTAACAACCACTTACTGACACCTTAACAACCACTGACTGACACCTTACCAACCACTTACTGACACCTTATCAACCACTGACTGACACCTTACCAACCACTTACTGACACCTTACCAACCACTTACTGACACCTTACCAACTACTTACTGACACCTTACCAACCACTTACCAACACTTAACCAAGCACTGACAATTACCTTACAAGACACTGACTGTCGTCTTGCCAACCACTCACTGACACCTTATCAACTGCTTACTGACACCTTAACAACCAGTTTATTACTTACACAGCATTTGATGGTGCAGGCATGACCAGTAGTTTGGTAGACCAGTGTAAACAGTGATACACTCTCAGCAACAACACAGTTTGAGGGATGTAAAGAGATGAGATATCTTGAGAAAAGTGAGGATTTAAACCAGTCTACAAAATAAATATTTGAATTCCAATAATTTAGATTAGGCTATTTTATATAACTTCAGAATACCTGGCCACAAGTTTCAATAACCGTATTTCAGCGGTTTGCATCTTAGAGTGAACACATGAAACTAAAACATGTTCTAATTGGTTGATGAAACATAGGAGTTAGTCAACTGGAAAATGCACATTTGACGTGCTGCTCTTTTGAAATCAAATCGCAGCTGGCTGAATTCAAAAGAGCCAAATGTGCACTTTCAGGTTGACTAGCTCTAATGTTTCGGCGACCAATTAGAACATGTTTTAGTTTCAAAATGTTCACCCTTAGATGCAAACGACTGTAGAAACACTGGCTAATCAGCCAATCATTGTCCTCTACATCAAGCATTGTAATTTTATAAAGTATTACAGTCTGACTTGGTAAGAGTTTTACTTGAAAAGACTCCAGGGACCACCCTAACCTTACAACACCAACCAATCATGATGCAAGAATAAAAAAACTTGAGTCAGATGTCAAATGGTTTTAGTAATACCTTTGAGCTAAGTCGTTCTATAACACCAAGTAGAACAAGGAAATCTCTGCACAAAGACAAGCGAGTTTCCATTGTCTGTTGAAAACAATGTGCAAGAAGCTGTCGCATCAGCTGACTACCCAATTTGGGGCAGCTTCCAATCTTGTCGCCCATCCATCCTAAAGCAGCAAAAAGAAATAATGAAACCATCAATAATAAAAATGAAAAAAAAGGAAGACAATGCAAGGCTCTAACTAATCTTCTAGATAAGGCCTAGGGCAAACGTCAAACTATCCATGCACCGAACATAATTACATCAAAGAATGCTGCCTCATTATCACCTGATATCCATTGTTTTTAATGAGTTCGGTGCATGGAAAGTTCAACGTTTGCCCTAGGCCTAAGCAGGTTATAAAGCAAGCTATCGCTGGAGAAAAACGTTTTCTAATATCAGATTCTAATAATAAACTCAATATATTTCAAAGAAGTTATATTATTTTTATTGTGATGGAATGTTCTTCGTAAAATGGGGAATCATTTATATGATCATTTTAATTTGAGGGTCAATAAAATTGTAAGGTATTGAAAGTTGTAACAAAGGGACATGTTCACTTAGCTGTGACTGTCAAGAGATCATTGTATTTTCATTTTTCTATTGAATTTTTTCATGCCTTACCAGGATCTTCATTATCATCTAAAGGGATTCCAGACAGATCTAGAGATCTTAGTACTACTTTAAAACATTCACATAGGTTGGACACTTTCTGAAGGCTAAATAGAAAAATAAATAGAACTGTAGTAATATTGATATTATATATGTTAGATGGATTGATAGACAGAAAACATGGGAAGAAAGATAGAAGATGGATTGATGGATGGATGGGCAGAGGAATGGGTAGCAAACATACACTTAAAGAGATGAATGAGAACATCAGGAGGGAAGGATGGTAGGATCGATGGAGCGAGCCAGAGAGCCAAACAAATGATGTACAGAAGTAGGAATAGTTGAATGAACAGAATCAATAGCAGATGGATGGACAGACAAATGAGTGGACACTGGATGGGTGGATGGACAGACAGACAGACAGACAGAAAGACAAACAGATGAAAAACCAGACAATTCTAGATAGAAGGAAAGAGGAAAAGACAATACTGTCCTGATCATTACCTTGTTTCTATCTCTTGTGTGAACTCAGAATGAAATGTATGTTGAGCTGAATTCTCAGTATCATCACTGCAAGAATAGAGATGTGTCATTAACATAATCAGAAGCTAAGTAAGATACACAAATAACACATAACACAATATGAAATGTAAAGACAATGGAATATGATAAACTTTAGATATCTACTGAGTTTAAGTTTTAACTACTTAAGGCATATATGCCTTCCCGCTCTCTCAGATCTTCATCAGCGAACCTCTTAACCAAAGGCCCTTTCAGGCTAAAGAAATATGGGAAGAGAGCTTTTGCAGTTGCTGCTCCTGAGTTATGGAACAGCCTACCTCCATCCCTTCGATCTTGTGAAACAATTTCCAGTTTTAAGTGTGGTCTCAAGACCTTTTTATTCACACGAGTTTTCAATATGTAAAAATCTTACCTATTTTAACCAATCTAAATCAATTCATTGTTATTTGAATTTTAAAAAAATGTGTAATGTATATATTGACATGCAATGAATTTTAATTGAAATATGTTGATAATGATATGTATTATGGGCATGTTTTATTACTCACTCTTATTCATGAAATAGTAATTCTTTTCTTAAATTTATTTTTTGAGTCACATTTTTATATTGTAAAGCGTCTTTGAACTTAAGGATATCGACGCTATATAAATTATTCCTTATTATTATTATTATTATTATTATTATATTTGGACATTTTGGAGGTTAGTTCTAAAACTAGTTAAAAAACTATTGTCAGACTTACACTGGATTTGTTATCAAGCTCTCTGATATTTGTTTTGCTGTAAGGCTAGGATCACACTGGTATGTCAGGTCATTTTGGATGGCAGCTTTGTTCTCCTGAGTCAACTGTTATAACAAAAATGCTTTAGGATCAGAGAAATATTATATCTGTACAACCTGATGGAGAAGGGTACTCAGGAAGTCTTTGCTTGAGAAAACATTTGATACAAACTTTAAATCAAGCATCAACTTTCTTAAATCCTGAAACAACTGGGATGATCTTTAGCAATTTGAACAGGTATTTGGGAGAAACCAAAACCTGGGGGAGAAAGATTTCAGAAACTCTTTGTTTGAGAAAACATTTGATACAAACTTTAAATCAAGCATCAACGTTCTTTTAAAGATCCTGAAACAATTGGGATGATCTTTAGCAATTTGAACAGGCATTTGGGAGAAAACCAAAACCTGGGGGAGGAAGATTTCAAATCACAGGAGAAGCCAAACGAACTTTGCTTAAATACATGCAGTTAGCCATTCTGGAGTTGTATGATACATTACATTATGCCTATGGGGCTGTTTTAGGGGATACTTAAATAGTTATATGGCATCTTTTTTGCTTGTTGATAGCAAAGTCATAGGAAAACTTCATTATCATGTTAATTTTCAAATTCATTTTGTTTCTTAATGCATATAATGTCAAGTAACTGGTGAAGCGTCCCCCAAAATAGCCAATAATCACAGATTTTACATTTTACACATTTCTACAACTCCAGATGGCTAATACTAAGTCCAGGAAAAGAATTCATGACCCCAGATGTGCAATGCTCCTAACCATGCACCCTTGACTCCAGAAACAATGTATATGAGGTTGCAAGGGTTTGAACTAACTTTCAATGTCTACAGGTAAACCTCAGGGCTAGTACAATAAGCATTAGGTAACTGTTTCTGCTCTTAGATATCATCATAGCTTTATACCTGTTGTGAGACAAGTCTCAGAGCGTTGCACACAGTCGTTAGATCTTTCCTCATTGATTTATCTGAAATTGAAAATTAAGTGAAATTATTTCTATCCATATGCTATTTCTTCTTCATGTTTTAGAGGGCACGAGCTAGTTACTAGTAATATTATACCAGTAGTATTATAGTTACCAGTAGCATTTGCTTTAAATAATAGGTTTAATATTTTCTCATTTCAGACCAAGTTTTTCTCTTTTGACTTTAAGATTCTTTGTCGGAGTTGTAACTTGTGTGTTTTAATTCTCACATGCAACCATAAAACAAATAAATTATACCCTAGAGAATGACACATGGTCTGCAATGGGAAAACATTACGACAATACAAGTAAGTTCTAATTAGCCCTTATCTAAGCGAGAAGGTATATGTCATCAGTAACAGTGGTGGAAATGGTTTCCTGGAGATGATGGTGGGATTTGAGAGGGGTCATTAAAAAGTCAAGAGAGGGTTGACACACAAAACATTCTGTGTAGCACAACACTTTTACAATAAACAGTAATGAGTACATGTATGTGAAACATTAGTCTCCCCCACAGCCGCTTTCAGTGTCGTCACGCAACGCTTTCTCCCCTGACTAGCGGCTGCTTACCAGAGCACAACATTCCTTTCCTATTGTTTATGTTCAACCAATCAGATAAGTGTCATTGTGCTTCAAGAACCAATCAAAACGTTTCGAATTTGACAACTTGTAAACATTCGCGAGAGAAATAATTCTAAGAAGCATTTGAGTGGAAGTTGGAGAAAATCTTTGGGAAATTAAAATTGAATTCATTCTTGTTGAATGTTTGATGTCCCCCCCCCCCCCCCCCCCCCCAAAAAAAATTATTGGAGATGGAACTAAGTGTTTTCTTTGTTCATAAATGAAAGAAAAGATTTATATCTCTATAAGTTTAGCTATCGACATTGTTTTATCGGCCGATAGTGAATTCGAGTTTGTACTTGCTAACGAGCTCATACCAAAAAAAACTTTTTTAAAAAGCATAATTTAGACTAATGGAAGTTAAACGAGACGACTCAAGATTTAAGAGATTGAATTCAAACATAAAGTCTGACAGTATTTTTAATAAACGAAGAAGATGAGCCGCGCAGATCACTTATTTTAAACAACGAATGCAGTGTAATCGCAAAAAGGCTAGATAACTTTTTAATCTGACACTGTCACACCGTTGACTTCCACGGGTATTCATTGTAAACTTCTGGGTAACGCTCACAGTTCTGGTATTTACTTCGCGTATACTGAGAGGATTAGCTCAATTTGATACTGTTAGAAAAGTTGTTTTGTTTTGTTCACACTGTTAGAAAAGTTGTGCAAAGTGAACACGAATCGTTAGCAGTTTATATGAAATGTCAAGAACTTCGAACTCCTGTTATTCAAAAATTCCTCTAGCTTGTATCGAAAGAAATTACTGGGCTATGCTCTAGAGCACCAATATTTTATTCTTTTGAACGATTTCCCATATCCAGTAGGCAGATTTTCAAAGAAATCTTGTCTTTCTTGTAAAATCTTCCGTATAGCGTCTTTCTGGTGATCATTAAACTGTTTGATGCGAAATTTCTTAGCTGCTATCTCAAAGCCTTTCTCTAATGACGCATCTTGTTTTCCATATGGCGCGAATGGTTCCTGGTTTTCGAGAACTAAGCCGTGATTGGTTAATTCATAGGAAAGGAATGTTGTGCTCGGGTAAGCAGCCGCTATTCAGGGGAGAAAGCGTTGCGTGACGACACTGAAAGCGGCTGTGGGGGAGACTAGTGAAACATGGGAGGGCAATTTTCTTAGGGACATCAACGCATGGAGAGGTCAGAATTCTTGTGAATCCAAAGTGAATCCCACCACCTGTCCCTCTCTGATAAAAGGAAGACAGTCTCTGTCTTTAACTATAGGAGTCACCCAACAAAATTTGGTCATTGTATGCCCCACTCACTTCTGGTCTCCATAGGTAAACTATACTCCCCCCCCCCCCCCCCTGGATGGAATGCTAGTCCATTACAGTTGCCCCTTGGCATCTTAAATACTGTGTTGATTTCTTACTAACCTGTAATCAAAAATGGCATGGCAGTAAAGTTTTCTTGATCCATCGTCTGTGAATACAACTTTTCTACCCCATCACAAGGTCTGAGTATTGAAAGCATTTCCTAAGAGAATAAGGATATTTATTAAGTGAAACACATTTTAAAAATACCCCTGATCAAGAGCATATTTCACATGTACGTACCTTTCTGACCAGTCCAACTATTCCAGTCTTTGTGTCAATAAAGAGTCCAAGTGGTTGATGACCAACCTGTCAAAGATGCAACACATTAAAAAAACATACAAAGTGAAAACAAACAAGCTGTCACTTCAAAAATCATACAGTATTCAGGGATTTGCGTAAAGCTAGACTTTGAACCAATAAATACAGTATGTTGCAATATTGCTCCTCATTTCTTTGTCCTACCCCCCTCCCCTGCAGATTAACCCTAAGGCTATTGTGATCAGCCCTCCCTGTATAGTAAGGTGTTGGTAAGTAATAAGCCAAACACTCAATTACCAACACTTTGCAAACCACTTACATACACCTTACATACACCCTACACACACCTTACTATACAATAAGGGGTTATCACACCAGCCTACAGGGCCCGTTTGTACAAAAGGTGGATAGCCCTATTTAACAAATAAATCATTATCCATTTGGATAAATCACTGCTGTTATCCAATAAATTTATCCACTGGATAAGATTTATCCATGGATAGCTTTATCAACCCTTCATACAACCAGGCCCAGGAACAAACATCAAGCAATAGTAGTATAGTATGCAAACTAGTAGCCTTTGACATAGATAGCTGTAGATCCTTAGTTGCCTATCTAGACATTGTCAGTGCTTTACCTCATGATACTGAACAACACAACTGTAGAACTTCTCCCAGCAACTGAGTTGTAAGTCATAATATTCACTGTACATTAATTCATTGCTTGGAGCAGACAGCTGGATCTAGTAATAAAATAATAATAATAATAATAGATATATAAAAAATTATGGCCCTCATTTAACATCTCTAAATTAGGTTTGTCCATATTATTTTGAGTGATCATTATCATTTTCTTTCCATCTGCAGATATATTTAGAGCAAAGACAGCACCTTTTACGTGGATATTTCAAAACCCGATTGTTGGTCTGTTCTGGGCTTGAACCCTTGAACCCAATTGAGTCAATGAAAATTGCAAATGAGTGCTGGTCATTGGACAAAAATGTCCAGTACAAATGACCACATCACTGGTAAATGATTTGCCTTGGCTGTACATTTGGCCGGCCACAATTAGGTATCATTAGCTCAAGTATACCTCTGGCTTGACAAATGAACCAATTATCAAAAAATCCTTCCAGTTTTACAACGTTCCAGAAATCATCCACAAATAATAATAATAATATTAATAATAATTTAATTTTTTATTGTGCATGTTCTATTGTGAGATGCTGACATGTGCATAAATGCACACCTTCCTAGTAGTGATGTTGAACTACTTTTATTTCATTATTGTGAAAAGATAGAATAAACAAGGAAATTTCACTTCCCTATTGTTTTCAATTGCACCCACCCTATTCTTCCCAATATTATCTTCCAATTTATTATGGAGACCAATTCACCCCCCCCCCCCCCTCCACAAGTACCCCAGGATTGCAAGAGTTACCTCTGTATCAATCAAGTTGATGACCCTTTTCTTTAATTCATTTCTGTCGCTGAGTAATGCTGACATATTGTGGCCCAGATTCGAACCATGCTGATATATCTGCAAGTATAATGGAATAATATTAATACTAAACAACAATTGCTAAAACATTTTCTTAACTTCTCATTATTCTAATGTACACTGTACTCTATATTAGAGAGCAAACACTATTATCCATGAAACATCACTAATTATATAGTACTAAAAGGTACTGATGAAACCATACAAAATAGAAAAAATTAATATAGTACTCTATAAAAAACCCTCGAGAACAATGATGAAGGGCCTACCATGTTAAGCACCACCCCCGATGAAACCCCGCCCACAAGTTAAAGTCACGTATGAAAGCCCCAAAAATTTCTTATGAATCTTCATATGAATCTTTTTGAATAAATACCAAATCGCACGGCAGTAACGTATGGAAATGGCATTTTTTGGTGTTTTATAACTTGTTATTATTTATATATATGATTCAGTTCTAAGAACAATGCTGCTCTTAAAGTACCTGAAGAGCTTTTATGATGACTTGATTGGAAAACCTTCCAGGATAAAATAACTCCTCAAGATATACTTCCTATATCATTAATACAAAGAAAAATACAAAATGGAATGTCAATAAATGACAATCTTTGTAATTGTCACCCCCTTCTAAAATTCCTAGATACACCCCTGGTATAAGATGACTGGCCACGTCAGACTGATCAACGTGACCAATCAATGTGACCAGTCAAAAGGACTGGTTTAAAGGGGCTAGCTATGGCTGGACAAGTGCCATTTTTGGCTGATCATTTTTTTGAACACTACATATATATGAGCATAATATCGTCACTTTGTAGATAGCACTGTAAAACTTCAGGTGTTTTTAAGGATATCAAAGGGTATCTAAAGTGGTCACTTTTCCAGCAAAGGTTAAAGATATTTATGTCAGTTTGAGAGTTCTTTTACAGTAGCAGTGTTTCACATAGTATTCAATAATTTTTTATGAGTGTAATTATTTTTATATTATTTTTCCATGATTAAAAGATTCTCACCCTTGGTTCCATGTGAGGAGGTACTAGAATAGAAAGACTGATACTTGATTGGCCAAGTACTTTATGCCATCCAGAGTCGTTTTGTTGTCCACTAAAAAATACAAAATGAATATGTACTTGATAAATGGTTAAAAACAGTGTGGCTTCTGCTGTATTAAGAGCTAATATTTTTGGTAGCAACAAGTATAACATCTTGGCATTTTGAGTTTTTGATATTGAGGTAATAGTTTGAGTGCAAAAAAATGTATAAGATGATATTCTGGTTTTGAGTAACCATCCAAGAGAAAATAAAAAGGTAAAAATCAAGGCTCCAATGATGGGTCCAATACTTAACAGACAGGAAAAAGTCCAGACAGGGGAATCAACTGTGGCTGAACTGCATGACTACAGGTAAAACTACTAGTGGGCAAAATGGTTGCAAACCAAAGAGAAGTTTTTGTATGACTGTGAAAAGCTCACGGCACGAACACAGTCATGACAAGGCAAGGCATACACCAGACCAATCACATTGCATGAGAATTTACTCTTCATCCAATCAAAAGTCCAAAACACAGCACGGAACACAGCGTGGACAGGGTCACACCAATGTCACGACACTGTCCGACCAATCACATTGCGCGAAAAAAAATCCCCCAATCAAAAGCCTAGAAAACACCATGGTTGCAGCAAGGCATGCATGTGGCAGCGACTTTTTCACAGTCATATGAAAAATGCTCTAAGTAGGTACTTACTTTTCAATGCTAGTAAAGTAGGTGACTGATTCTCCATCATTGCTAATCCACTGGGTCCAGATTTCAGCTGAAGAAAGTGTAAAGTCAACCAATCGACCCTAAATGCAAAACAGATCAAAGTTACTATGATAATTTTTTTCAATTCACAGAGTCAAGATTTCAGCTGATGAAAGTGTTAGGTCAACCAAATGGCTCTAAAGACAAAACAGGTCAAAGTTACAATACATTTCAGTAAAAATGACAATATCTTTTGATTGATTGGCACTTTTTGTCAAGCCCTGCAACAAGGTCTGGGCTGATCAAGTCTGATCAAACTTCAATTTAGCATGTTACTGTAGGATTTGCAGAGGGAAGAAAACTAGAGAACCCAGAAAAGATCCTTGACTTGAGGGAAATACCTTTACAAGCACTACATCTCACATTTTGGTGCTAACTCCAGGAATTAAACTAAAGACTCCAGAGGTGAGAGATGAGTAAACTAATGTTATGCTACTCTTGATTCCCTGAATTCCTCAGAATAATATGCATGATGACTGCACATCCAGTCTGGATGCTAGGACATGTCACCATCACAGCATTACTCAAGTCATTCTAGTCACTTTCTCATACTCATTAATAATTCATGAGTAAACCAGCCAATCAATGGGCTGTTTTTGGGTCACATGATGTTACTTGAAACCTGGTAAAGTCCTGTGAATGGACTGAATTCAGTCTGTAGTAACTGGAACAAAATTAATTCAGTCCTAGGACTGAATCAATTTTGTTCCAGCTACTCCAATTCCAATAATTAATGAGCATGAGAAGTCATTTCAAAGCCTCCAATATCGGACTGGATGGGATTTCAAGTCTGCGCAATTAGTTCCAGTCCTTGGCACAGACTGGAACTAATTGCCCGGACTTGAAATCCCCTCCACTCCTCATTGTCAGCTTTGAAATATTACTTCAAAGTCATACTAGGCTCCCATTGATAACAGTTATATCTAGTAACTAGAGGCTACCATGGTTAAATAAAGGTGTTCAACATACCACTGCCGAGTACAGGTTGGATACAGGTGACAAAGAAACACTTTGATCATCAGCTACAGCTTCATACACACAAAACTAAGAAAACAATACATGTACATCTTATTATACTTAGTATAATTTATCAGGTATTTACAGTTTGTATATTGAGAGTAACGTCATCAATTATCATGCATGTACAAGTTGTGGCATTGACTTTACTAGAAGTAGATTTAAGCCACTGTAGTACCGTAATTCCTCTATTAAGCAACCCCTTTTTCTCTGGAAACCCTTTATTAAACCGACAGCTGCAGAGTTACCAAAATTTTCTTTCACATGAATTTACAGTAAAATGAAGATCCATTCAGAGAAAACTGATAATAATAATACGGGTACTAATTTGTATGGAAAAATTAAAATTAGACACTAAGTATATTATGTTTTTTAAACTATAAAAAGCAATAATTAAAAAAAAAAAATTTGCACAATTGTTGAGAATTTTGTCTCCAAACTGGAGGTATGACTGCAACAATAATACAAATATGCAATCATCAATGAGTAAACCTTAATTACCTGATTTTGATATTGAAATGAAAGGAAAGCTCCAACATAAATTCTTCCAGTTGTGGGATCTACAGTCATTCTTAGCATGTGGTTGTGAGCTGAGAAGAAACACAAGTGACAAGTGATTTTGATTGACAGACATCAGGGTATACAATAATAAAGGATTGAAGGTCAGAAGGAATGGAGAAAAAAAGAAAGAGATAGGAGGGTGGAGGGAGGGATGGAGGGAGGGATAGGTGGACTGATGAAAGATGAGATGGATCGATGTAAGGATGGGATTAAATGGCTGAATGTATTGAGAAAAAGATGGAAAGATAGATGGATCGATGGAAGATGAGATCGATAGATGGATGCAAGGATGGGATGGTATGGTTGAATGCATTGAGAAATAAATGGTAAGATAAATGAATGAATTGATGGAAGATGGGATGGATAAATGGATGAAAGGGTGGGATGGCATATCTAGCTGGATTTAGAGAAAAAAAGATGGAAGGATAGATGGATAGATCGATGAAAAATGAGATGGATATATGGATAGATGGATGCAAGGATGGAATGGAATGGCTAGCTGGATTTAGAGAAAAAAAGATGGATGGATAGTTGAATGGATTAATGGAAGATGAGATGGATAGATGGATGGATGGGATTGCTGGCTGGAAGTACATAGGAAAAGATGGATTGATGGAATAAGATACATAACTTTTATTTTTTCATTTTTATTTATTCATTATTTTATAAGATACATAACTTAACTAACTGGGACACACACACAAAAGGATATTTACCAGTTACTGTCTGGCCATCAATATCATCTGGTATATCTTCAAGGAGATCCTTGACAGAGATACATTCTTGCTTCTAAAAATATCAAAATTCAGGGATTAGTTATTAAAATGTATGTACACTGTAAGTGACACTATAGAGCTCATTCCAAATGCCACTCCTCTCATGTACAAAACTAACTTATTCATTTAACTTTGACTCCAAAGCAACAACTGATTCAGACAGTGTACTCCTGCTGATTCTAATTTGATTCTTTACAGGTATGTGGAAGAAGGAAGATCTCTAGTTATCATAATCAATTTTCAAGGTTAACCTTAACAAGAATATCTCCTGAGTTTGAATTGGAATTTAGGAATGGTGACTCTTGTGGAGGGGAAAAACAGAAAAACCAGAGAGAAACCCCTTAAAGCAAGGCAGAGTATGAACAACTAACACCACTCCAAATGACACTGAGTATGACAAACGAACAGTGGTCGCAGTAGTGAGCTAGGCAAGCATTCTTACAGCTACTCTACCTCTGCTTCCCATTTCATAATAAATTATTGTATTACGTTCAGCACATCAAGCACTGCCAATATTTAACTGTCATACTGAGTTGATTCTGCACTGCTCTTTTGGCAAATTAATTCATCAATTGAGTTTGGTACATGAGAAGAGTGTTATCTGAAAAAAGCCTAAGCTTCCCATGTATGAAAAAAAATCTACAGCCCTGTCTCACCTGACATGACCATATTCTCAGTTTATGGTCACGACAAAGAGTAAAAATACACATCTGTTTTCCTAATGGCTGGATTTGAAGATCTACTACCCCATCAGGAAATGGGGAATCTCCTCTCAAGCTTGAAGGAACAAGACCAGACCAAAGTCTTTGTATCATACTAGACTGCTGGAGTTCAAATTGCTCTGCCTCCTCTGATCAATAAAAAATCAAAGTAATATTAAAGATAAATATAAAAAAGATACTGATTATAAATTAATAAAAAGTGACTATGTCTGCAGGGGGAGGGTGGGAATCATCATTATTGCCTATATCTTTTCAGTGTGTAAAATAACAGTATGTTAGTCACCTAGATAATGATCAGTGGTCAAAGTAGATTTAGCTTGCTTATACCTATACTGGCTCAATGTTACTGGTCAAAATGGGTGGTAAGGTTCCAATTCTGGTCAGACATTGTCCAATGACTTGCCATTCTTATGTTTATAGGTTACTTAAAAATTGTGAATTCTAAATGGCTTAAGATGAGGTGCTAGTCTTGCAACAGTTACAAGTAAACCCAGATGTCAGAATGGGCCAAGCCATTCAGCGAAAGGCCAAATGGGCTATTGACTTGTAGACCATGAGGGCGAGAGGTCTGATTGTTTTAATATAAACCTATTACTGCAATTTTTTTATAAACATGCGAACTCTGTGTCTCCAAGTTGCATGCTGAAATTTGGTATTTTGCCGCCACCAGTCAAAAATATAAAAGGTACTGACTGATTAGGTTTGATTGACGGGTCGTCCTTCATGAATTTGCAAGATGTGATCCTATTGGAGGGCACATGTGTAGAACAATAGAAAACAATGACCTTTCCCCAACCCCGCCCCTAAACCTAAACAATCACAGGGGACGTTGCAAATTTGTGAAGCTTAACCCTGATTGATAGTAGCAAAAAACAAATTTCTGCGTGCAGTCCACAGACACGAAGTTTGCTTGTTTATGAAAATTGCAGTAATAGGTCAAAAAATAAATACAAACAATGTTGAAATTAGGTTGAAATAATCTATTTTTGCATTGCTTTAGATTTCAAAACTGTGGTCTATCATTGTTTGACCACCAGTAGCTAAGTAGGTTTGGACTAATTTCAATAGCCCTTAAGGGTGATAGATACTAATAAAAGTATACTAATAAAATAATAGATTACCATGAACTCCTACAGGTGGTAACTTGACCAATAGGATACTGCCAATAGAGGTGGCTAAAGCAAAAAGGGTGTGACCATCTTGACAAAGCCAAGCAGAAGATGAGATACAATTTGATGAAAATGTCGCAAAGTTCCATGGTTCTCTTAGCTCAGTCACAGAGCTTGTGTTGAATATTGAAGACAGGTTTTGATCAGATGAAGAAGAGAGTCCAAATGCCTTTAGAATGATAGAAAAAAAAAACACTGTTATCATTGCTTCAAATATTTTTGCACCCTGAAACAACCTTTGAGCTGGCTAACTCATAGATTGAATTGTATTTTAGCAGTTGGGTTTCGTGGAGGAAAGAAAATTACTGCCATGCAATGAATCATCCTACCACACACGCTGCCAAAGATATTTTAAATTACCAGTCTATAAGACTAATAGGTTTATGAATACTTTTTATAATGAAACATAGTTTTAACCAGCAGTAGGCTTTAGATTCCTCTTTTTACCTTTAATATATATTTTATTCCTCATATTAGTAAGTTTTTAGATGACTAACATAATTTTAGAGGATGTTTGCTAAATTCCCCTTTAACAAATATTATTTGTTAGGTTTTTTTCTTTTTTTTCTATATCTCCTTTTCCTTCATTGATGTTTCTATATGTTTAATATTTGTTTTTAATTGTAAAGTATATGACAATTCAGCCAACACGGAGGCTGCAATGATATGACTAATAAAGTTATCTATCTATCAAGACCTCGGCGGTGCACTACTGCAAGTGCACTACTGCTATGTCACCCTAGAATCCCTATTGATCTCTTATAGACCTCTTTACCTTCATATGCAAATTGCCCATTTCAGACCACATGACATTCCCCTGAGAATTGTTTTTTTATAATGTACATTTCAAAATGAAAAAATCAACTCCCAAAATTGTAATCACATGATCTGAAATGGGACAACAAACAATGAAGGTTAAGAGGTCTATTGCTAAGTATTCGTAGTAATATTTATAAACTTACATGACTGTGTGATTTATGAGGGTGAGGAAAAGCAATTCTGTGCACACTGTTGGTGGTGGCTACCAGAACACAGACATTAGTTGGTGTCTCGAAGATGGAAAGTCCAGGTAGAAGCATTCCATCAGTGAATCTTATCTTCAAGTTATTTCCAAAGAGGTTTACATCAAGGGATTCCTCCAAAAGTTCCAGTATATTTTCATTGATTTTCCTTTGGGAAAAAAAATCTGCTTAAGAGGTTGTACTATACAGGCATGAACTATAATACACACAGACAAGTATCACAGAGAAGAATTTTGATTTGGTGGACAGACTGAATTTGGTGTTGGAAATGGCTAAAACTAATGGCCATTTAAAGGACAATATCCAACCAAATGGCCTCATAGGCCTGTTCTTTTTACTGGTCACATATTGACAGGGTTCGTGCTGAGGTAACCATTAAAATTCAAGGACTATTCAAGGAGTATACGTGACCCAAAAATGAATTTTCAAGGAGTATGTTCAGCTAAATTGCCAAGGTTTTATACAGTGGTTACTCATGGCTGACTTCCAGATTTTCCAATCTTTCTGACTAGATCTATTTCAAAACCATGTAAGTAATGATCAAAGCAAAAATTCAAGGAGTTTTCAAGGAGTTTCACTAAAATCGTAAACTTCAAGAGCTTTTCAAGTGCGCTTGAAAACATGAATTAAATTCAAGGAGTTTTCAAGGAGTTTAAGGAGTAGCACAAACCCTGTATTGATCAGTCTGATGTGGTCAGTCATCATGTCTAGCCATTGAGCAACCGTTATTCTTAACCCTAGGGAGAGTCGGAGTTGATAAGACTGCAGATGATGTAATCTGGAGTACTATCTTAGCCTACTTCCACAGTGGTGTCATATTCAGGGGTACTAACTTATCCCACTTCTAACGTGGCATCATATTTAGGGGTACTAACTAAGCCTACTCCTCTGCAGTTGTTGAAAGATAAAAAAGTGTCAAAACATAGGCCCTTGCAGCACTCCCAATGCAGCTTAATTTTGAGGACAAGGCAACAAAATTTAATCTCTTTAGAATTTAATTGAAAATCTATAAATTTGCCATCCAAGTTGAGCTGCTCTGAGAATTGCCGTAAGGGGTTTATATTCTTCGAGTGCATGTTGCATCAAAGCTGCCATGTTTGTTGATGATAACAATGCATTGTTGGTTGATGATAACAATGCATTAGCTTCTCTTGTTAGATCAACAAACATTGCAGCTGTTTCATCGTTACAGAATTTATATCTCAGGGGAATTTGAGTGGTTGCACACCAAGAACTGCATGAAGAAAGGTAGTGAACAATATTTCTGATGCCGTTTTGGTATTCTTCCAATCAGAATCTACAGCAATATAAGCATGGTCAAATGGAAAAGTTTTGCCAAGCTTTCTTTACATCTGATGGGTGCGTTATTATTGATCAGCATTGCGTTTTATATCATGCCAACGTACGAACAAACTAAAATTTGTATTAAAATAACTTGGCGTTTTTTACAACGACCTAGATCATTCTCTCGCTGGCATTTTAATGCAAAAAATATGAGAATATTACAAGACTAGACCTAGAAAATTAGAATCTAGACTTTTATCATGGAGTGCTTATACCATGACAAAGCATAATAAAACTTTTATTTAATTCAGAGAAATTGGTGTTCAACCATGCAAGCTTTATGGAGGAGTTCCCTTTAAAGTCCGCCGACCAAATAAAAAATAAAAACTAATGGCTACACAGTGTAAGTTTACCCACCAGTATATAAAACGGTTACTTGTCGAAGAATACGCTCTAGAACTATCTTTATACCCATAACCTCCACCAATGTTAAATTTTAGAGTCTCTTCGTCTCGTATTGTGGTGGGAGCTGAAGCACCGATGGTAAAATCAAGGGTTCTTGGCCGAGGATTGTCAGAAAAGACGGTAACTTCGCGAACAGACTTGACTTGGTCCGCCATCTTGAATGTCAATCCTCCCGCCATGTGCTGACTAGACCCAATGGTTCGCTACCTTCAATAACACAGGGATACCATGTCTAAGTGAAATGATTTGCGTGTGACGTCACATTTTCTTCTACAAAACGCGCGAGTTTTTATTGTTTTGTTTTTTTGTTTTCTTGGTTGTTGTTGTTGTTGTTGTTGTTGTTGTCTTTTTTTCATTTTAACTAAAGTAAGCATCACTGTGAAGTAATCTTGAACACAATAGAGAGTTTTAGATTGACGTTCACGGCAAACGTGTAACGTCTGTTGATCAGTGAAAAATTATTTTATGTAACTGAAAAGGAATCGCAAAAAAATCCAGGTAGTAGAAAAACAAAAGAATATTTTTTTTGTGATATGAAAGATATGAAAGAGGTAACGGTTAACTTCCGTTAGTTTTCGCATTTTCCTTGGCGATTCAGACCAACAACCCGAAATATCACCGGCACCGCTCGTAATAGGGGCAGAACAAAATATCAGTGACGTACGTAGGGTCCTTCTCAACCCAGAAACTTACAAGGGAGTTCCTATTACTATTATCCCTCGGCATATGATATCATCATTTTTAAGTAGGGATTTTTTAAAAATCATTTTCATTATTATGTAATTATTTACTTATTTATTTACTTATTTGATTACTACTGATTTATTGTACTTAAGCACGTTTTTATTGTAAATTTATGTAATTATTTTTTACACGCCCATATTGGAAATCATCACTAGTTGAATATGTTAGCGAGAATAAATAAAGTTCATCATCATCATCAGTTCCTGCTGAACCCCATCCACTCTTCCCATTGGCAGAATGTATATATGTTTTTGGGGAGGGAGGGGAGTGTGAGGTTTTTGTTGTAAGATACATGAGCCTTTCCGGGATTAAATGCTGCCTACATGAAGGTCACGAAGTACTAATAGCCATCCAGGGCCATCTGTTTGCAGCTTGTTCAAGAAAAACCAAAGTAATTTAATTTGTTTCAGTGAACTTTTTTATATTTCATTTAAATTTCTCTTGATAGTTCTTGTTTATTTATCAGTGTACGTTGTTTTTTCTTCCTCTTTTTGTTTTGACTGATGGTATTCATTTGTTTCCAAGTAAGGTTGATGGTGGTGGTCAAGGAGTTAAGTTCAAGATGTAAATGTCAATGCTTTTCTGCCAATGTTTTACATAGATTAAAAAAATAGCTTAAATCCAATAGTAATGTAGTCGAAAGAAAGAAAAACGAAAACAAACAAACAAGCGAGTCAAGAATCGGCGAAAATAACTTGGCCCCATCATCTCAAAATTACTGTATCTTGGATGGCAAGTTATCTTAGTATCTACTCGTGGAAGTGTGAACAAAATCACACTTTTTTCAATGGGATTTATGGAATTATCTTGCGTACTTTTATGTTAGCCTTGCATCCCAAAAGTAGTCTTGAGAGGTGTCCATTCACATATGAAACTAAAACCTTTTGCCACAAGTTTAGACTCTCAGACAATCGTTCAAAAAATCCTTATTAGGAAATCCTGTTTGTTTCGCACGTGTAACACGTGACATACTGTCGCCATCTGGCGTTGGTCAGCGGCATTTTGCTTCCGTGTACGTACTTGTAAAATATCCTGTTTGTTTGGCAAAAAAAGGTGTAAAGGGATTTAAGAACTCCTTAAAGACTTCAACACTCTTTTACAAAAAAATAAAGATTATTTAATAGTTTTGGGAGCATAAGGGTTAATGAAATAGAACAATAGTTGACAGTTTATGAGCGATGCTCAACACAAAAGCTTAGGTGTTAAACCAGTTGAACCGCTCTTTGTTTTACAAAAACCTGAATCATTTGTCGAGACAAAATGATGAATAATCAAAACCCGATGTATATACCTGTAGACATCAAGTTGATGTGTGTGTTGTGTGGGCCTTGCTAAAGTGATAGCATCTTCATTCAAGCTTAAATTCTGTCGTCTCTTTGCCAATTTGGCGACGTTTTGACTTTCCGGGGATAATTCAATTCATTTCATGTGACGAGGATAATGTACTAAGTTTTACATCAAAACTGAATACTACGCTGGTGTTAATTTACAACCAAAAGCATGATACGCAGGCCAAAGTGGATGAGATATGAGGCACGCATTGTACTATAAGTAAAACACAACTTTGGAAGAGCAGGAGTAATTGATCAATAAGCCGTGGGACTTCAAAAGGGTTGCCGCCATGAAAGAAGGCCGACCGAAAGAGGCAAAAGAGACGACTCTGCCTTCACAATTTGTCGACCTCCTGAGGAGTTTCCATTTATGACGTCTAAGTGTAATTTT
Organism: Actinia tenebrosa; assembly: GCF_029948245.1. NCBI lineage: Eukaryota > Metazoa > Cnidaria > Anthozoa > Actiniaria > Actiniidae > Actinia > Actinia tenebrosa. Next base: position 6,006,593 of record NW_028292581.1, on the reverse strand, counting down.
AACTATAGAATCAGGGTGTAAGCTTTTTAAAATTAAATAATTTTATTTATATTATTTCGCTCTCAACACAGTGACTATATCTTACGTATTGTTGTCTGTTATTGTAAAGGTAAACTTCAACATCACTTAAGAGTGACGCCCCAAAAACATTCTATTATCCGTCAGCTTTTGCGTATTGTCTTTCCGATCCAACTACACTTTTAAAATTAACGAAATTGCTCTAACCGCATCGCCCTTTAGTCCCGCTCGGAGTCCATTAACACTGACCTCATCGCCACTGTCGTCTTCCCCCATACCACGACTTCTAAAGGTCTTAGATTATGGCCTGTGTAATATCTTTTATTTGAGAAAAATGGTACGATAAACAGAAAAAAAATGAATTATCAAAGAATTGTTTAATCCAAAGAGGTTTATTGGAATTATAGCGTCGTTTTTAATTCCTGTTGACGTTTTGTCGCCGCGATGAGCGGGAACGTTCATGTCCAGCCTTATGATCTATCGTCTAATCTGACAGACTCTTGATATCAGAAGTGTCACTGAGGCTTTCGATCTGACCAAGGTTAGCAGCCAATAGCCTTCTTTATAAGTGCTCGGCGACTGCTATCATATCAATGACGAATCCTAATTATTGATATATTTAGCGAAGTCAATATTTACAAAGTAACTTTTAATTTGGCTGCGAGTCTATTACCAGCTTTTCGGAATTCGATGGGAAAGTTGTCGTGCGAACGATAATAAATGGGCTTCAATCCCTACATCCATTTTAGCACTTGAGCCTTTAGAGCTAGCAGGAATTGATTACATCGCAGTCATAGCGGGAGATTTTCTCTTTTTCTACTTGTCATCTTTTTCGCGTTTTGTCTTTTATATCGTGAAAATGACCGAAAACGCTTTCACCCTTATTTTTATTTTTTAAAAAGACGTTCTTCATTTCCCCTTCAAGACTATAGGAAAGTCCCTGTCATCCCCACACTCGATGTCATCGTCAAAACTCACACCCTCTCATCAAAGCCGGACCAAAACGAGATACGCAATATTAAAATAACATTAGCTTTAGTTTTACGTGGGTTATTTAACTAACTGGGGTTGAAAAAGTTCCAAAGAAATTCTGTTTTAAGAAGTATTTCATGTACCGGCTCATACTCTTGCGAAAAGAAAAGAATTTCTATTGAGGATTCATTCTCCCCGCCATGAAAATTGAAGTACTTTAATGGGGATTTTCTATGACTTTCTTCAAACAATTTTTTTTTTCAGCCGAACAATTAGTTTTTAAAACAATTAAAAAGATGTTGGTTTTGAGTTGAGCGTGGAAGAAACTACTGATATAGTTTCTTATTAAGTGGCAATGGGCCGTTTGCCATTGGTGCTTACAGCCATAAACCGCGAGGACGTACAGTTCGTTCAACGCGTTCAAACCCACCCCTCAGACAATCTAAATCATTGGCTTCAAGAGAGATATATGTTTGTCATTCAAAAACTGGAGGTTTGTGTATTTTACTTTATGTATGCAAAACATATATTAAGGCTATTAAAGAAATGCTTGCGATGCTATCTCATCCGTCTAGCTATCTAACTACATCGGGTCCTATCTAATAGTACTTTCCAGCCTATGAAATATGGCCTACGCCCCTTTAGAGAAGCTGCAGCAGATCAAGGAAAGCGTGTGTTCAGTTTTTAATTAGGAGACTTTATGAAAAACGTTAAATTTGTTGTTTTCTTCAAAGCAAGTCAATGAATCAGGCGAAAGTGTCGTGGATTGAGAGACTGTGATAGTTGTCACCCATGGAGCGTGGAAGAAGACCATAACATCCCAGCCCACATGGTAGAAGAAGGGCTTTCAAACATACTAACCGCTAACATCGTATCCAATGTGTTCTATTCATAAGTGACTAAAAAACAGCACACTGGTTTTAATATGGAGATCGCAAAACATTCATTTGGAGAAGGTTTTAAGATGTTTGTGTTGGTAGTTATTGTGAAGTTTGTCCTTGAGACACAGTGGCACTGCCACTGAGTGGGCAAAGGCAACAACAAAACTGAATCAAACCTCAACGACCTAATTGCAGGGGGAAAATATTTTTTGCATAAAATTACAGTCGACAATGAAGGTTTCTGCTCTCCTAGATGCCCAGGTGTAGTTCCACTTTATTTAACTTTGAGAAAATCACCGCTTAAGACACTTGCAGGGACAATTTGCTGCAGGGCTGGCTGTGCCTTCGATCAAATGTCTTGTTGATTCCAAGGCTTTGAATGATGTCACTTCTGGCATCAATAATCAATCATTAAACCTCGAAAATATATGTTTTGGCCAAGCAGGACTGCATACATTAGCCGACATTACCAAGGATGGAGTTATTGTCATAACGTAGGTTCGCTGTAAACTGATACCTGTCGATTGGCATCAGATGGTCACTTTGGAACCCAATAACCCATGAAAACATCAAATAAACCATAAGACTTCAAAGGAGCGAAACAGAACAAATTTGTCTCAATAGACCAATCTTCTAGAGTACTTCCTTTAGCAACCAATTGAACAAAAACATAGATATTCTCATACCAAAGAAGAAGACTATCCGAAAACGGTTTGGATTGACCTCGCCCAAATAAACACCTTGTTATAACCCCAATCTGGAATTAGATGATATAGGTTTCCATATATATGACAAGGCAAATAATCCATGACATATATACAAGCTAAAGAATATTAATGCAATAATAACAGGGATTTGGAATAACACTTTGATAATAAAGAGCTGGAGTCGTAACTAGGAATCTTTGATGGGTCAATTTAGTGGTTCCCAACGAACAATAGTTAGCGAATAAATTATTATTGAGTCATGTCGCGCATGTCATTTAGCCTGAAGTGGAAGATCTCTTTATTAACTCCAGGAAGACAAAAATTGCCAGTTTTAGACTCTAGAAAGCTGGAAGTCACAGGTGTACAGCGTGTCCATCGCTCAGGTGTCCTAGAAGGCCACACAACTCCAATATAAAGCTCAAGAAACGAGTTCCAAAATACAGAGTAGCAAAGCTTGCCAGTGAGCAAACTAGTTGTTTGGAAAGATGATGATGAACAACACCTTGACACACCATCATCAAACTGGTGCACCGTATTTTGGTGATAACCTAATGATGCATAACTCCCAGCCTTGCTTACCAGATGGGCACATAGCACGAAATCAGGTCGACGTTGACTTTTCCAAAGGGATTTATAACCTGCGACCAAGATCTGGCCACATTGGACCAAACTCACTTCAGGCCGACGATGAACTCAACACCCTTGTGAAACAGAAACGCCCGCGAAACTCGCTGAAGAAACGGCTTCTGGTCAACGCACGGGAAAGAGAGAGAATGCGCGTACTAAACAGCGCTTTTCAGGCACTTCGCGATGCATTACCTTGTTACATTGCAGACGGGCATATGGCAAAGATAACAACTCTAAGACTTGCTATAAACTACATTAAGGCACTAACGGAGGTACTAAACGATGGAAGCTCAGCCCAAATGCAGCAAAACCCGATTGTTTGTCAAGCTCTCGCATCTTCCGCACCAATGATGATCCCTTCTACGTCAACAGCAGTTAATCAGACACCTTTTTAACACCAAGGTAAGGACTGTTTCCCTTATTTTCCTAACGGTATTTCTAAAACAAATGTATGATCCTACTTATTCAAACAAGCTAGGCTTTATTCGCACCTTCCAACACAGTTTCTCAATACCACTACGAAAAACTCACTAGTTAAGTTCGCAGACATTTTATTGAAAAGCGACAAGTTAAACAGTTCCCAAAGAGTAATGATTGCGTTTCATCTTTCAAATTTTCGATCAGAGTTGCAGATATATTTCTATAAAGATTCTGCGGTTAGCTCGGAATCCCATATGTAATCTAATGTCCCCTCAATCGATGCTACCAGAAACAATGTACACCAGGTAATTCTGTAGAAATTTTGTGTTTGTGGACTTCCTTTCATCAAGGAAACCAAGTTTTAGCTCTAAACTTTCTTTAAACTTCATGAGGTTGGTTGAAGCTTCAGCGTTATGTGACTGGAAGCGTCGTCCGTTTCCACCTGTGCTTATAGGGGAAGCCAGAAAAAAATTTGTGGTTTTGTATTATGTTCATATATTTTCAAAACATCCATCCTTTCTTACATTGATTACTTAGGAAAATTATCCAAAAAAATCTGAACTGATTTACTTAATGAATAAAAAAAAATTTTAAAAACAAGCAGCGACAATAGAAGTGGTGCTGCTGCAGTGAATAGATTCTGGTGATGAAAGAAATAGTTGTGATATTAAGCCTTTTCTCGCTGTCTTGTGGTCTAGCTAGACATGAATGATCTGTGATTTTAAAATTCAAGTCTTGCGTGGATTTGAGCTGCACATCCTGTTCTGATAGCGATTATTAGCTTCACAAAAGTCCAACATGGTGATTCGTAGAGTTTGGTAAGAATGTGTCGATTCAAGCTGCTTCCTCTCGATCGCCCTCTTCCTTTCTATACAGATACATTTATCTGAATCAAAAGATCGCGTTTCCTACGAAGACGGAACTATTCAGATAAATACGACTTAAAAATTCCTTTGTAAATAGCCAGGATCCGATAGATATTTAACGTCATTCGGGCGTTTTTCGTGAAAATTAATGAAATTAAATCGTCTTTTGATCGCAAATATCTCCCAACAGCCACTACCTTTATTTCAAAAATGAAAAGCTTTACAGAAAAGTTTTCGAGTGCATATGCATGGAAAACTTAAATAGATTGCCATCAGGGCGCTCGTTTTCAGCTCACAATTTACAAAAATTGTTCATTTTAAAATGCCTTTAAAAATCCGAATAGAATAGAGTTTAAACTTAAACTTTTATTTTGTAGATTAGAATTTATGGGGGGGAAAAACCCGGCATGACCGAGGCTGGATTTTTGAACATTTACACCTACGCACTTAGTCATGATCTCTTCGTCTAACTTGATTGTTTATCTTAAAAAGGTTTATTATTTTAAACACGCTAGTTTTAATAAGGATTTACAAAGTCAATTTTTCAATACCCCTGAAGCAATGCCAAAATATGAAAACACTGTAAGCAGTTGTTATATAGAAATAAAGGGTCGTTTATTTATTTATTTTTTTTTTTTTGATGCAAACGCGGTCGTGGTTTGCACGTCTGTAGTTGTTTTCGACAGATGGAATGATTTATCTTTTACAATTCCTTACCATGGCATCTTTCGATTAACAAAGCTCTCAGATGTGAACTTTAAAAAAATGGGGGAGGAAAGGGCAAGTGCTTAAACTGCTAATTTTTACTTTATTATTATCGAGTTCTTTTCAAACCTTCGTTCGCCTTGCCATTATGAATTATCGATAAATATAATCTTGATTTTATTCTTCAAATTAGTCTATTTTTACTTTTCTAAATACTCTTGTCAAAAAATATATATACAATTAAATTTTTTTCTGGGATTTTTGAAAAGTAAATCACTAAAAAAAGACGCAATAAAAAGCTGGTTTATTTATACAAAACGTGAAGAAAGTGTCTTTGACATGATAATAATAATAATGATCTGGCTTATCAGTGTAAACTCATCATTAATTCAGAACCTTGAAATCTTTCTTTCATATCCTTACAAGAAAAGCAATTAAAGTGCAAAATTGTAAGAACTTAGCAGGGAAATGTTCAAACGGTTTAATAATTTTCCACGGGCCATCATTCAGCATATATCAGGTGTGGATTAGGTGTGTTTATAGGAAGCGTTTAGTCAAATTGGGGGCGGTGGAGGTTTGTGTATGTGGTTAAGTTATTTTATTACCAAGAATATGATAGCTATACATTTTTCTTTCTTTTGAAGGTTCTGCCAAGTAACAATAAGCCAGACAACGACGTCAACCAACGAGATCATCAACCTTCAAATCAAGCGACTCTGGCACCGATTTGATCTGGAGCTATATCTTCATGACTCGCGATCATCAAACTTACTCGCAATCTTATTCTTTTGATTATTATTCTAGAGAACTGTACATATGTATGTATTGCCTATATATTTTTTCTTGACATTTGCTGATTTGATTCCTTTGTAAAGTACTTGTGTTTTTTGGGACAGAATGATAACAAGAAGAACAGTCGAATTAAAGGTTTTCGTGAAAACATTTTGTAAGGCAAAATAACAGCACTGACTTACAGTGCCAAAAAATACCAACTCTCTATTATATGATTTTATTGTAAAATGTGATTTATAGTAACCAAAGTGAATTACCAAAAGAGAAAGACAAGAAGAAAACTAATTAAAACGAGACAATTAGATGAAGTTTAATTGAAGAACCCAATGAAGTCTTTGTTAACGATTGGCCACACACAAACAGTCGACAATTCACTGTAAATCTCCATTCAAAGTTCAAATATAGCTTTCGCATAAAGGTTGGGGAGTATTCGACTAGACTCAAAATCACTCGCAAAAAACGAATTTCAAGCTTACTGTGTAGAAATTAAAATGATCTATTTGAATACGTGTTTTATTCCTTGAACTCTTATATAATATCTTCAAATTGTTGTATACCATAACAGTAATAGCCATTCGTCAATTATATGAATTCTGTCGTTCTTGAAGTCAAAGAAGTAAAGCAAAATTTCCCTCATCTGTGTCAATGATTTATTCTGACTAACTCGCAAAGTCAACCTCAGAAAATTTGATAAAAAAACTGAGATTCTTGATCGAGAAAAAAAATTAATCAAATAGTTATGTTTGATTTTTAAGACGTGTATGGGATGGTCAATGATCTCTTTTGTAGAACTTCGTTTTGTTTAAAGTTTGGTCGCCTTTTGAGTTCCCCTGCAGAAATGACAAAGTCAGTTATACGACTAGAACAAAGAGCTGCTCGCTTATTAAGAAATCGGTTTTCCTTGTTGTTTAATAGTTCTTACTTTTAGACTCGACTAGCAGACGGAAAGATCTAAATAAACCCATTCATTCATATAAATTAATACAACCATTAGCAGTCTTTATCTAACCACAGTGTTTTGAAAACCACTCGCCAGTTAGTAAAATTGATTCGATATTCGCTAAGATGACTTATATCGTCCGAAAAACGTTCAGTAAATAAACTAAATACACCATTTTCTCAAGTTTGTAGGAGTAAAATCCATGAACTTTAGAAGTGGTCTAGTTTGATGAGCAGTCATAACGAAAACAAAATCGCTTTTCGATAATTTTTTTCTAAGAAACATAAATTAACTCGTAGGTCTTAAATGAAGGGAGTATTAATCGTCCTGTTAATGTGACGAAACTATTAATAAACAAAACACACAGTCACTATTTAGAACCACCTTGAGCTACTTTCCTAAGTTCTTTTTCCATTTTCCTAATCTTTTTCATTCAATAATTCAATAATACAAACAAAAAAATACCCCAAAAAAGTTTGACCTCAAAACCTGAATTTCTTCCCAGTGAAAAACGCGATCAAAAACCTAAGATGGTTTACACATTTTGCACTTGTTTGTGTGAGCTTGTCAAAGGGCTTTTTAAAAAAGAACGCCCAATCAAAAGGGTAATGAATTAACAGCGGGTGGTTGGTGCATTTTATCACCAAACCAGAAAAAAAAACTATTCAAAAACTCTATCATCCCTTAGAACATAATTACGAAGTCCATCAGAAATTTCTAGGTCCTTAGCTTTCGTGAATTTTCAATAGAAATTTAAAAAATCGGCGTTTTTCAATCATACGCTCAGTTCCTTCCCGGTTCGTATATATATATACCAGAATATTACCTTTCTCGTAATTGCTTAAATTTAAATTGTAAATTTGATTAAAACCTTCTTGGTCAAATCGCCGAACAACGTTTTTCTGGAGTGTATGTTATTAGTTACAAGCCTTGAATTTTTCACTCTCGGGTTTTTAAATTTTTAAATTTTATGTAGAAGCGTCCGCGCGGGTCGTGCAATCAAATGGCTTTTGCTATCATTTTTGTTGATCGTCAAGCCTTTTTCTACGTGTTAATTAATTATTATGTGAATCCAATGTTAAGATATAAAGTCTTGGCTACTACTTTAATAGCTTTCACAGAATCCATAATTTTTTCATTGCGTTTTGTTTTCTCATGTGACATGGCTTTTTTGAAAAGAATGGTTTTCGATAATTAACTGAACGGTGAAATCATTTTTTTGTTTCAATGCTTAAATTGTTGACTTTACTTGGAACTATTAACCTATGTCGTAGATAATGCCAGCAAATCTTGTCACTCGTAGTTACATTTCCATCAGTGCTTGATACCTATTCATCACTTTTTATAAAAATCTATAAAACATAATGGTCGTTAGCCTAATCTATTCTTACTAAAGAGCTTTTATTTCACAAATACATGCAAAACGTTTTTTATATATAGTTAAAAAACACTACAGACATTTGTCTCAGATAAGGACTGCTCAAATCGTCTCTGTTTTTCAAAGCGAGTCTTTTTAAAACCTCAAAAAAATTTTTGTCCTTCGCGTGCGAATAAAGAATGTTTTCAGTGTTACATTGACTTCTATACACTAACAGGTTATTCCTTTGAGATAACCTTAGTTGGAAATGCGAATATACAAGTTTTTTAATGTCTCTAGGCGCGCTTAGATCAAGCTAAAGTCTAAAACAGCAACAACTCCAATAAAATAATTGTGAAAGTGTATATCAGTTTACGCATTGTAATTATTTCTTCAATATAGTCCAGCCCTCAAACCTTTTACGGGGCTTGCAGCATAAAACGAACATTTCGCGGACACCATACGATTACAAGATCAAGAATTATATGATCCCTCGATAAAGAAACCTTTTTAGCCAATCAGAAAGCGATTAAATTGATTCCATCTGTTTCCAAGACGAAAAAGTGGATAACGCCATAAAATTCACTCGCTCTATTCTTCGATAAGTATAAAGAAAAAAGTGTATAACTGCAAGTTTCTGCTAAGTAAATAATCAAATATACGACATGACATTTATGAATATTTATTTCGGAATTAAGAATGTTAACGTTTATTTTTCATGGCTGACCGCAGCGAAGCAAGCCTTAGTGGGTGATTTCATCAACGATCGAACAACGAACGCCGGGATTAATTCTCTACTTCAGCTTTGTTCATAGGTTTAACACTCGATTGTCATCAGTGCGTAGATATACGTGTGTTAAGTATCGGGTTTGGCTAGGTTATTACAGTCAGATTCATTACTGAGGGCACGTTAACTATGGTACCAAGAAAAAACCTTTCTATAGAAAGTTTAAGGGTATTAGTGGGTTAAAGTGGCAAGTGAAAAAAAAAAATGCATTATTGATCATAATATTTATTTGAGTGCAGTGTGGAAAACATATTTCTGAGTTGTTTGAAGATCTTTTTTGCTTCTCCTTGTTTCCATTCTTCGTTTTCTTGATTCATCCTTTCTTGTCCCTATATACTCCTCCGACTCCCCCTCTTTCCTCCTCTCTATTTTTCTTGTTTCTTTTCTTTTTTAGAATCGATTCAACCTGATTTTCCCCTGCTCCCCGTAGAGCAACCCCATGGTAATACCTTTCCTAGAGGTAATGTCCCCCACGAAGAAGCTTAGCTTATCTACAAGGTTCTGGCGGCCACAAGTCTCAGATGCGACGTGCTGTTTATCTTGGCCACCACACCTGTTAAACCGGTTAAACGTCATCCCATGAGCATGCGTGACTGAAAGCACACAAACCTGACTCATATTCGTTCCCGAGCCTGCATTCCTTATGGTCTCCGCCGCCACGGAAACAAAGGATTCTGGGTGGGTAAATTCAAGAAAGGAATTTCCTATTTTATTTTCCATTCGTTTGTCGCAGGCTGTAAGTCAATCACTAAATACTGGCATGAATTGAAAACAATATTATAGTGAGCATTGACAAAATTGCGCTGCCTTAGTTGAAACTCCAACTCAATCATCCCGCTCGATTAAAGAACCTTCAAAATTTATCGATACAACCTCTGGACTGATGAAAGTCAGGCCAAGACATGTTAACGGATTCAAATCGGATTAAGATTGATATTAAGACACTAGAATCAAGTAAGAAATGAATAGGTAGCTAGGTAGGTACGTAGGTATTTACGTATGTAGGTAGGTTGCTTAGTAGGTAGGGTAGGGTAGGGTAGGGTAGGGTAGGGTAGGGTAGGGTAGGGTGGGGTAGGGTAGGGTAGGGTAGGGTAGGGTAGGGTAGGGTAGGGTAGGGTAGGGTAGGGTAGGGTGGGGTAGCGCAGGGTAGGATGGGTAGGGTAGGGTGGGGTAGGGTGGATAGGGTGGGTGGTAGGTATTCAAATCGGATTAAGATTAATATTAAGACACTAGAATCAAGTAAGAGATGAATAGGTAGCTAGGTAGGTATTTACGTATGTAGGTAGGTTGCTTAGTAGGTAGGGTAGGGTAGGGTAGGGTGGGGTAGCGCAGGGTAGGGTAGGGTAGGGTGGGGTAGCGCAGGGTAGGGTGGGGTAGGGTAGGGTAGGGTGGATAGGGTGGGTGGTAGGTAGGTACGTAGGTGGGTAGGGAGGTATGTAGGTAGGGAGGGAGGGAGGGAGGGAGGTAGGTAGGTAAGTAGGTAGGTAGGGAGGGAGGGAGGTAGGGAGGTAGGTAGTATAAGCAGGTTGTAAGGTAGTTTGTTGGGAAAGGACGACATTCTGCACGACACAGAAAATGACGTCAAGTGAAACCCAGTAATACTCTTTTTTTTACAGTACCTTTCAGTGACCACGAATAACAATCACAAGTTTAGGTTCGAGTTGCGGCACATTGAATAGCAAAACTACAATTTATCAAGTGCGGCAACTTCAACCTCGACTTGGAACTATTATTCGTAGTGGCTACTGAAGGTGGTATTCATGGTTTCCCCTTGGACAATAGCGAACCAATCACCGTTACAGCAGTTTTCCTAGTGGAATTAAAACTATCCCAAAAACAACTACACAGTATCTGTTTTAAGAGTATTACAAGGATTACGAGGAAATATTCTTTGAGTAGTTGCCGAGTTTCAATTAACAGTCTTGGCCACAGATACTGATCACCATGTGGTGTTAGCCACAATCAAACAGATGATAAATATTCCGTACGAAACAGGAAATGACGTATTATTTATATTATTTTATCTTAATAGGTAGAAGGGAGTGGTTGGACACAGTTGTACCTCTGACTCCTTACATGAGCTGGAGCCGAATGTGGCTGTACCCACTCATTCCTTATATTTTTGTTTTTGATCTGTAATTTCGCGTCTAGTTTATTTAGTTTGATGATATCGTAATTAATTATTGTATATAGTCGTTCCAGTTATTCCTGCATTCTGCCTTTGATCATTGTCATTATCATTTCATATCTATATCAGTATTATGTAGCTGAAAATCTTGTTATTATTAATTTAACTTTTATGTTGTGGGCCAAATCGGTAACTAGTTAATTAATTTTGTACTGAATGTCTACCCACTTGAAATAAAGTTTGTACGGTTTGTATGTATGTAGTGTTTAAAAAACGAGTAGGAGTGTTTTATCAGGTATAAAAGCACGAGGCGTAGCCGAGTGCTTTTATACCTGATAAAACACGATCTACGAGTTTTTTGAACTGCTTAAAACACTCATGAACAATTTATAAGATTTTGGTTCAACTGGAGCCACCATACACGTCACGAACATGGATTTTTATACTTCGATAGAGATTTGACGTCATGGGCATGCGCAACCAGATTCAATAGAAGCTCCCACACGTTGGATATTTCGTGCCAAGGCAAAGACAGGCACGTTAATCAAAGATCATTAGGGTTGACTATGGCCTTGATGAAGCTCTATGTCTTCATCTAAACTTGGATGCATACTTCATCCCTGATGAAGTCATCCTCATAGTATTCGAGTGGTCTTTATATAAAGATCACGTGTCTTTATATAAAGACACATGTCTCTTTATATAAAATCACTTGAATACTAATGAAGAGGACTTTATCGGGTATAAAGGTTCATGCACGGGACGTGTATGGTGGCTCCAATTGGACCATAAGCTTATGAATTATTAATGAGTGTTTTAAGTTATAAAAGTTTACACTTTTGGCTGTGACGTCATCTGGGTGGATTAGTTCTAACCTGTAATACTAAACACAGGCCATTATAAGACATTAAATTTACAATAAACATTGTGTAAAACATGTTCTTATATGATATCCAAGCCCATCCCACACGGCTTACTGCCTCATCTATTTATCGTGTAAAACAATGAGTTTGGTTTTGATATTTACTTAAATACTTTTTGCTTCAACAAGTTAGTATTTGTATTTTTAATTAATACCTAGATAACGTCTTAGCCAAACGTATAAACCTTGATATCTTCAAGATCATATGAAAATGTTTTATCCTTCAACTATTCACTTCATGTAGAATCAATACTAAAAGTATTGTCTCAGGTATTAGGACCCCTTCTTTAAACCAAGACGAATTACATCTAGGTCTTTTGATCGTTGTCACTGACCAACTAAAAGTTAATAAAGAGTGAAAGAATTGACAACTCAAATAGCTTGATTGCCTGCATATGAACTAATTGCCCAGGTGAATATCCACACGACTCCAGGCAAGTGAAAGATATCCTCTTGGATTCCATATTGGTAAAACACTTTCAGGCTGTACATTATACGAACTATCCACCGCTTTGCTCACTATCTCTACTCTCTCTGAATCATCCGGCACAGCTACGTCACATTCCCAGAATGTCCACGCCCATTGACGACCGGGCGGTTGCTCTTGTCTTCTCAGATTAGCTACCGTCCACGACTTCCCGCCATCGATTGATACGTCAACTCGAATGATGCCCCGCCCTCCTCCACTCCACGCGTAACCTTTGACCTTAACACTACCGTCACTTTGACGACTCACTGTCTGGCTGTCACGTGGATAACAGATAGCTGACGTCACGGGATATTCTTGAATTGCGGGAAAGGAAGTCATGTCCAGGTTCGTTTTGTCGATGTTGGGTGGGGTCCCTTTGTACGCTTTCTGTTGCCAGAAGCTGTCACTCTCATGCTCGCTCACGATAATCTTCCCCAACCATTTGACACTTCTACAAGCAGCTATTCCAGGAGCGATAACTCGAACAGGAAATCCGTAATCCAATGGTATCTGCTCGCCATTCATCTCGTACGCGATCAACACGTCACATCTGCTGTCCATAGCTTTATGCACAGGAATGGACGCACCGTATGATGTGTTGGTAATATCAAAATCCAATCCTTCGAATTGCACGTGTTGAATTCCTAGAGATTCAACAGCTTGATCATCAAGTCCTGCATATTCCAGGACATCTTTCAGCAAAGCTCCACCCCATACCGCTGTAGAAATCATACCCGTTCCTATTGGGAATACGTTTATATTCTTGATTTTTTTAATGTCGTTGCTTCTGTTTCCTGCACAGTGCAGAGTCGCCGCAAAAGTGTGTTTTGTGAACTTGGTTTTCAGCTCCTCTAAAGAGAGTTTTATCTTTCTCACTCCTTTACCAGATATACCAAGTTGATATTCCTGTTGGTTGATGATCGGTACTGGCATGTGATTGCGCACGTAGTGAAGCTCATTGGGTGTGATGTAATGATCCATCAAACGGTCCACAGGGGACTCAGCACAAAAGGGCTTTAGAGAATTGAAAGCACCTGAAAAAAACAAGCAATGGATGCCTAGGCGGATCACTCTGGTATGGATCCTCAAAATCTAGATCTTCTCTCGCTTCAATGTCCTCTTCTTTCAAGTCCCCAATTCGATATTTTTCGAGGATAGATAAATTCGAGCTATGGAAATCAAAGTAAGCAAAGAACGGTTCGAGAGGACCACCAGCAGCCATCATGATCTTGTCTGTCCCTCCAGGATGACTTGCTACATAATCAGTTACGTCGTACACGTTACCGTTGAACGTCATCCAGATATACCATTTTCAAGCGAGTCATGTTTAGACACTTCTTCCATAGAAAATTCTTTTAAATTCCTTATCTTTCCATTCAGTTTCTCTGTGTCTTTATTTGTTTTTAATGCGTTTCGCTGTAAAAGATGTTTGAACCTTCAATTAGTTTCCCTTTTTGTTACGGTTGCATAGACCCCTCTCGTCCAAAATAATACGAGTGTAAAAGTCTGGGAGAATTCTGTGTTAAGATATGTGACAATTAACGTTCAAAATGGCATCTGACCTATCCTGACATCTGACTAAGCTGATTGAAGATTCATTCATCATTTTCTCATTACCCTGATTTTCCTCTGGTTACCCTCAAAAATCGCAGTGTATGATGAGGAGTGTGAAAATGATAAATAAAATGATTGGTTATAACACATTTGATCAATAAATCACACACACACTCCTTCCCTTAAGGTGGCTCGACCCCCTCACGCTTGACCGCTACCTTCCACTTTTGGAACGCTAGTGCATAAACGTCTTTTATCCGATTGCAAATCTTTTTTGCACATAAGTCACATAAAGATTGAATTAATATTTGATGCAATTTTTAGTGAGATCGGACGTCATAACACGTGATTATGATGAAATATTTGATTTCGTTTAGAAAATAAATTTAGCCTTGCAGAGCGTTCAACACTAAAATGCTTCGTACCACATAATTATATACTAGATGCCTCCATTTGTGGGGATTTTTGAAAAAATCTATCTAGCTAATAATGAGATATTTGAGATTATTTAAATATAGTGCATAATCTACTTCAAAACTAAACAATAGATTTCATACGGCCGAAATTAATATTTCAGAGCTATATATTTACAAAAGTTATTGCTCATTTAGTTTTACTCTGTATCTAGTTTTAAAAGGAACATTTTGAAGGTAATCGACTTATGCGATTTCGTGAAAACGTATAGTGCAGAAGACGGGGTAAACATTTGATGCGCACTTTTCATCGCAGTTTTCTAGTCAATCTTACTAGATCTTCCATTATTTTAAAATTCGCTGATCATTTCTCTCAAAATTACGTCAGGATACAAATTTGAACTTAAACTAATATTACACAAAATTGCAAGACTATTGAACTCATTTAAAGCGATCTAAAGCGAACGAGAAATACAGAAAACATTGATCGTTTCCCAACGATTTGATGCTCTGGGAATTCTATTGTTTGCTAATGATCATAACATCAAATTCTTTCGCACCATGCACGATCTCATCTCGCTTGACTGCTTTCCTATTTACTCCCGAAGTATGGTTCTTTATCTAGACTCAAAAGTCTTGCTCGCTTCTTTCTTGAAGTTTTAATTTGAGGCATGTTCGCCGATTCTATTCACTCACACTGACAAAGTACATCATGACAAACGTCCCACGTTTGAATAAAAAAAACAACTGTTTGTTACCAAACTTCGGGGGTAAATCGGAAAGCAGCCAAGCGAGATGAGACCGTGCATGGTGCGAAAGAATTTGATGTTATGATCATTAGCAAACAATAGAATTCCCAGAGCATCAAATCGTTGGGAAACGATCAATGTTTTCTGTATTTCTCGTTCGCTTTAGATCGCTTTAAATGAGTTCAATAGTCTTGCAATTTTGTGTAATATTAGTTTAAGTTCAAATTTGTATCCTGACGTAATTTTGAGAGAAATGATCAGCGAATTTTAAAATAATGGAAGATCTAGTAAGATTGACTAGAAAACTGCGATGAAAAGTGCGCATCAAATGTTTACCCCGTCTTCTGCACTATACGTTTTCACAAAATCGAATAAGTCGATTACCTTCAAAATGTTCCTTTTAAAACTAGATACAGAGTAAAACTAAATGAGCAATAACTTTTGTAAATATATAGCTCTGAAATATTAATTTCGGCCGTATGAAATCCATTGTTTAGTTTTGAAGTAGATTATGCACTATATTTAAATAATCTCAAATATCTCATTATTAGCTAGATAGATTTTTTCAAAAATCCCCACAAATGGAGGCATCTAGTATATAATTATGTGGTACGAAGCATTTTAGTGTTGAACGCTCTGCAAGGCTAAAATTATTTTCTAAACGAAATCAAATATTTCATCATAATCACGTGTTATGACGTCCGATCTCATAAAAAACTGCATCAAACATTAATTCAATCTTTATGTGACTTATGTGCAAAAAAGATTTGCAATAGGTTAAAAGACGTTTATGCACTAGCGTTCCAAAAGTGGAAGGTAGCGGTCAAGCGTGAGGGGGTCGAGCCACCTTAAAGCATGGACTGTTTACACCTGTTTGGGAAGGTGGCTCAACAGGCATTCAAGGACAAGGAATATTATATTTACACGAATGCATACATCCAAAATTCAAACCTCTTTGGCATAAATGAGCCCTGCCCCAAACAGAGTCCTGTCAATACTCCTAGAACAGCTAGTCTACTGTCTGTATGTTGAGCTTCTCTGGTGCTGGTAAAGAGTCTTCTTATAGTATGCCTACAATGAACAATATGCTCAAATTCAATAACCACAGGGAGCCCACAAAAGAAAAACACTAACATATATTCTTTATTCTCAATTGGTAAACACCACTGTAATCCTTGACTACAGTAAATCATTTGCAGAACATTGGCTAATCTTGCTCATTGGCTAATGTTGGATTTCCTGTGTCCAATAAGCCAACAAAAATCTCAATTTTGAAAGTTCTTTCATTGCCCCCCCCCCTCCCCCCAATGCTCCTAGTCCATATAAGGTTATTTATCTCACAAGCAATTTAGGGAAATTTTAAGGGGAAAGCTGAAGATTAGCCTTGTTGATAAATGTACTTGTTAGAGACAGCTATACTTTCAGACAGCTTGTTTTCAGTATTATTGTGGTCAACCACACTATGACAAATGAATCAAATATAGAGGCAGGCAATATTCACTTATTGACTTTTATATTTAATATATTTATTTCTTAGCAATATGAGTATATACTGGGGTTGGTTTGGGGTTGCTTTTGGGATAATATTAAATCTTCTAGCTATTTTATAAATATATATTATTAGCTTAGATTTTATATTGTATTTTATATCTTTAGGAAGGCACTTTGTAAACCAGTCCATGACTAAAAGATTAACCTTCATTAAATTAAGCTTTATTATTATTATTATTATTATCATCATCATTACTGTTATCATTATAGATAAACAATATACAGCAACCATAAATACCCAGGGCTGTCAACTCTCCTGGATAAGCCGGGAGTCTCCAGATTTTGGACTGTATCTCCCGGTCTCCAGATTAGAGTCTCAAATCTCCCGGATAATCCCTGAAGCTAACCATTTCTTGTGAGACTCGACTTTCACAGCCATAAAATTCCAATTATTTTATGTTGTTTGTGTTGTTTTACATCGCTAACAAAATCAAAACGTTCCTCATAAACTGTTCTTGCAAGCAGGCCATTGTAATGTAAGCGAAAATCTGATTGGTCAGAAATAAACCAATCACATCAAATGTTACAAAGCGAAAGGCGTCTTTTCGCGCGCTTTTTGACGCGCTGTGACGTCATATCCCTTCCCTATCAATTCTCCAGATTTGAATATCTCGGGGGTTGACAGCCCTGAATACCCTTAATGCCTACTCACAGCACTTTATTTACAATATGCAACAGCTAGTATATATACAATATTATTGTCAATGGATATGAAGGGTCATCCTAATAAGACTGCATTTAGTTCATTTATATTACTTGGATTTTTGGTTGTTTCAATCTATCCATTAATGATATCAAAAATAATTCATTTCAAATTTCAACAAGGCAGGACAAACATGTATGGCTCCGTGTTTATCAGGTGGTCATGGCACGATGAAATGTAGTAAAGCTTATTATTGATTAATTTTGCTCTGTTTTGCCAGTTCATCAATTTTTAATCCTTTCAAAAGTGCCATAGAGTTCAATTTGAATATTGACTAAATTGACTGTAAATACAAAATGTTCTAAACTACATACCGAGTTATGATAAACTCTGTGATAAAATAGTGCAATGGAATCAAACAGTTACAAGATGATAAAACATTTTGCTCTATGTTTGGTTACAAAAAATATTTAGTTTTCCCTATTCCCTACTGTATCCCTGGACCATCAAACACTCAAACAACTTTATTCTGATACATTGGAAGCTGACTGCTGGCATGCAATTAGAAAGCTGGACAGTCGGCACACATTGTTCCGATATATTGCCCCGCCAACAAAGGCATACTGCAGGCTCCGTTTATTAAATCATTTTGTTGTTGTGTACAAGACCCGTTTGAGGGATTATCTTTGGTAGAAGCTCGCCTACTGCCCGCCAGGCAAAACCCCCTTTTTAGGAGGAAACCTGGTCCCTCCCGAATGCAGTGTTAGGCGAAAAAAGACCTTGAGGGAGAAAGGTCCTAAGATGTTTACAACGATTCTTAAAAGTAATAAAAGCAAGACAAAATTAGTGTGCCGTGCTTAACCTTGCAGTCAGGCTAGAATGAAACCCTTCGCCTGCGAAAGCCCGCCTTTTGCCGTTCGTTGCGTCATTATCTCCATGGCAACCACTCTCCATATTAGGCGAACCGTGAAAACAATATTTTGCTTCTATTCTTCGAACCGAAGCAAACAGCAAGTTTTCCCTATTCCCTACTGTATCCCTGGACCATCAAACACTCAAACAACTTTATTCTGATACATTGGAAGCTGACTGCTGGCATGCAATTAGAAACTGACCAAAGAACGGGACAAAATGAAAATGAATAGGGGTAGTTATAAGCCTAAAGACTTTGAAACAAGTAACCGATTCTCAATAGAATCCTCCACATACCCATCCTTAGCGGACTCTGACTTCCATCGACCGTGTCGCTTCCAACAACGGTCTGAGACTCGGGCGTTAGCAGCTGACGTAGCTCCACCTGCCCTGAACGAATGTAACGAAAGATTTGCATCATTTCCAGCAAACTGTTTAACCAAACCGATAATGGATTCCTTAGCTCTAGTGTAACTTAACGGCTTGCTTTTATGAACAAGCATAAAACCCCTGCTAGTCTTAACTATAGGTTTAAACACATAATCTGGGTTTGAACCGAGCCCCGTGATGCCTGCCAATTGAATATATTTTTCCAAATTGTAAACTGGACAAGTGGGATTGCCTGTCCTACTAATGACTACTTCCTGACCCTTTCTATACTGATCTGTTTTACTCTGTGTGACCTGGATGGTCACGCGTGAATCACAAATTGTGACATCTCTAACTCTGAGGGAGGCTAGTTCACTAAACCTAAAGAAACCGGCGTATAGCAGTAGAGCCATAGCGATATCTCTACGAACAGTTAAGGTGTTATCTAGCTGATACTTAGAACAGCACAAACGAAGTGCGTCACAAAAAATCGGCGTTTTCTTAACTGTAGGTTTGGCGTGCTGCCTCTTAGACCCCTCGATCACATTCTTAACAAAGGGATTAACTACAGGGTTAGGTACCCCAGCCAAATCGTGTACCCACTTCAAAGCACAGTAACTGGTTTCAATAACTGATGCGGAGGCGAAATTATCTGACAAAAATCCGAAAAACAGGGCAACATCTACGGCCGAAGCTGGGAAAACTGTAAAACTTTTCCTTTTTGCAAATACTACCCAGCGATTTAACGAATAAACGTAATTACGAACAGTCCCGTCTGCTTTAACGCAAATAGCAGACTTCTTAAGAATGTCATGCAATCGGACCAAACTTGGGTCGTCTCTTACTCGATCTTGTAGTTCCTTCCACTCCCCAAAATTAAAGATGTTCATACCTGTGGAATAAAATAAAGAAATAAAAACTTCTTTAAACCTAAACTGAACCTTAGTCAGATTCGCTTGCGCCTGTTTGAGGATGATAACGATCCTGACTTACAACAACCTGTGGGTTATAAACGCGCCTAGCCTAGTGTAGCCCATCATGTTATTTCATATTATTGTAAGTGTATGTAAAAAGGCCACCTGTGAGTTGACAGCATGCACTTTATAATGTACAAAACTGTTGTACAAACTTCTGAGTTAAACAGGATGCATTTTAGACAAGGAAACCACCTGTGGGCTAAAAATACTACTGTAGTAAGCCACCTGCGGGCTAAAAATACTCCTGAAATAAGCCACCTGTGGGCTAGAACTACTCCTGTAGTAAGCCATGACGGCGTCATTAGCCTGCGCAAATAAGTGCTAACCAGTCAGAACGCAGTTGTCGCATATACCATTAAAAGACATGCAAAAGCCTCTGTCATTCGTTCTCGTTATCGGGCGACTGTAATCTATAAATACAGCTATGAGCCTGGAGCTCAGTTTCGTACCCTTAAACAATGTGTTGAAACAACGCCCGGGAACAGTTGCTAGGACATGATAGTCCGGGATTCCCACCCAGTCTGTGATATGCTTTGACAAATGAGTGCCATCTGGGCATAGGCATGGCCAAAAAACCGCTCCCTTCCAAAGGGGGACAATCATAGCTCCCTTAGCTTTGCAGATGTAAAAATGTCTCCAGGCTCTAATGATCTGGCTTGGAGGTGATACAACCCAGTTGTTCTCTGAGCCCCAATTTTGCGCGAATGCGTCTACGTTCTCGCAACCAGGATTCCAAAACCTGGAATTAAATCTGGTACATTTGGTATTATACCAAGATGCAAATCGATCAATGGTGAACGGGCCCCACATGTTATTGAGCCACTTATATATAGGCATGCTTATGCCCCAGTCGTCCACGTCATTAAGCTTACTTACATAATCAGCCAATTGATTCTGTTGCCTTGGAACCCAAACTGGATTTACTGATATACTATTGACCGAACAAGCATCTGCGATTTGCTCAGCAACTGCCTGTAACTCTGGGTTCATGCTTCCCCTATGGATAAGGCTTACGACATTTTTATTGTCGGTGTACCATTGTATATTGTGCCCCTGTAACGTGTTTGCAAGGGACTGTATCATGTTGTCAATTGCTTTGGCTTCACGCCAAGTTGAGCTTTTGTTTCTCTCAGCTCCATCCCAAAGCCCGTGGCAAACTAATTTATTTCCTGCTGATATAGCGAACCCCCCATAACCACGCCCAGAAGCGTCGGAATAAATCACGGAATCGAATTTCCGAGGTTCTTCAAACAATTCTGTACCATTAAGTTGGCTTACGTTATTGGTCCAAAAGGACAATTCCTCCAAAACGCGCGAAGTTAGGTGGACGACGGAATTCCAGGACCACCTGGTCTCTAAAACATAATACATATGTCGAGTGTGCAGGTAAACCTTTGGCCCAATGGCTTTTGACATGGAAATAATCTGACCCACAACCCCCGCTAGCTGCTTGGCTTGTATTGTGTTGGGACCTGTGAGGATGCGCGCTACTGAATCTTTGAGCTTATTTGCCCTTTTTTCTGTGACATACAGGCGATTTTCTGACATGTTAAAAACGTGTCCCAACCAGGTTTGCACTAACTTAGGTTCCCAGTCGCACTTAGTGTCACTGAGGATAAAACCTAGTCGAGATAGATGCTCGCGAACGGATGCAGCATCAGATGTTGCAGACTCCAAAGAGCGATGGCCTCCTATCCCATCGTCTAAAAACATACAGACGGCCTTACCCGAACCCCTCCATGAACTCACGACTGGTTTGAGCATTTTAGTAAACAAATACGGAGCCGTCGATAAACCGAATGGTAATACATTGAAAATAAAATACTGTAACTTACCCTTATAGAACCATCGAAAACCTAAATAGGATCGATGAGGTTCAAAAATTTCAACGTGATGGTAAGCGCTCTTGATATCGAAAGTATAGAGAAAGAACCCCCTTTGAAAAAGCTGTTTAGCTGTTTCTACGTCTTCGCACCGAAACTTATATTTATAGAGGTGTGGGTTAACATGCCTTAAATCTAGAACTAATCGCTTCTTTCCATCATCGCGAATGGAAACGGACAAGGCATTTACAACTTTTGGTTGGTAGTCCACCCTATCGATGCTACCACAAGTTAGTAAATCTGTTATAGCTTCTGTGACAAAAACCTGATTGTCTAAAGCCGACTTATTATTCCTTAGCACTGTAGGCTCAGGGAGAGTTATTAAAGGTAGTTTGTAACCCGATTTAACAATCTCTAACACCGGTTGAGTGACTTCTAACGCCTCCCATTCAGCGACATGTCGTTTGAGATTTCCTCTCACCTGCTCATGAGTTTGATCAAACTCTAGGAAATCTGCCATTGCTTGCTCATCGTTCTCTATAACAATATCGTCACTAAATTCGCTCTCCCAACCTGTGCGAAAACACTCTTGCCCATCTTTTATTCCCTCCGAATCAACTAACAAGGAAAAATCAGGCATACTTAACTTTTTGTTTCCTGCTTGAGGAGTAGACCCTTCGGTTACTATCAGTGGGCATTCACCTCGCCAATGCCCCGGTTTACCACAACTGAAACACAACCCGCTTCTCTTTGCATTATAAGCTCCAGGGTAGTATGAATATCCTCGACCTGGACCCACGATGGGTAAAGTTGCCTGAGAAACAAAACTGTTGGCTGTTGGGTTGGTAACTGTAGCTGTAGGGGCGGTTCTAGGAGCTCTTCTGAACCAAGCATTGCGGTTCCTGCCTGCTTTGGTTGCGCGGGCTTCGACTACTTTTCTTTGAGCTTCTTTTTCAGCTTTTTTGATCTTTTTTGCATCATCGTCATCCTCGGCGAGTTCATTCTCTACGTATTCGCCTACGGTCTTCCACCCGTATTCTGACTTGTCAGCTAAAAGGATTAGCTTCTGTCGTTGGTCGATTAAAGCAATACCTTCTTCCAGCTTTGTAAGGCAAGCCTCGTGTTTTCTTGCTTGAACAGCCTCTCGGGCCTCGACGACAGTCTGCTTTACTTGTTCGTTATGCTTGAATTGGTGCTCGTGACCTTTCTTCTTGAATGAACGAGGCTCAGTGAACTTTATTCGTTTGATTTCATTCATCTGGGCTTCGTGTGCGGTGCCCGAAATAGTCTCCAACTCTCTCTTCAAATGGTTCATCTTAGTGTCCATCACTTCGACAAGCTTAGTCATCAATGTGTTCTGTTGTCTCTCTATCTCTTCTTGTAGTTTTGTATCCATACTTGCAGTCAAATAATGCTTGGAAAAATAAAGACCTCGATGATAGAATGAAAGCTTGTGTCAAGAAAAAGAGAAAAGCGAAAAACGTCAAATAAAAGCAAGACAAAATTAGTGTGCCGTGCTTAACCTTGCAGTCAGGCTAGAATGAAACCCTTCGCCTGCGAAAGCCCGCCTTTTGCCGTTCGTTGCGTCATTATCTCCATGGCAACCACTCTCCATATTAGGCGAACCGTGAAAACAATATTTTGCTTCTATTCTTCGAACCGAAGCAAACAGCAAGGTTTATTTTGGATGGAATCTGATATATACAAGATATATAAGATGCTTTTCCAATTTAAAATTTGTGTTTGATATATTATTTCCTGGACCCAAGATTTATTTCATGTTTTTTTAGAAATTGCCATTACAATACTTTTGAGGCAAGTTTCCCAAAAGCATCCAAAGCTATGACATTGCAAACATGTTTACATCTAGTGCATATAACCACAGGCAGCCCAATCAGGGTACTTGAAGCTCAAACAAATTTTTTTTGAAATAATTCATGAAATTGTAGAAAATGTCCTCAATAAACATACTTTTAACTTATCGATTTATAGTTTTTATCACATTCCGAAATCATTTAGACATATTTTTTAACTCCATATAACTTGAAAATAAGTTTAACTCCATATATTGATAAGTTAATTTGAAAACAAAAATTTAAAACATTAATTTAAAAAAACTTTATATTTGAGCTTCAAGTACCCTGCTGCCTGTGATATAACATGGCCAAATACCAGAATACATGTAGTATTTCAGTCATACATACTTGATATTATAAATGGCTCCTGTCCTCAGATACCTACCAACTAATTGCAAGTTCACCCTCATCATTTCAACCCTGGAAATAAGGTATATGTAAATGAATTAGTGCAAACTGTCAAGTTGAAAAAATACAGTCAATTCATAAAATGTTGTCAGCAACTGGCTATTATATGCAGGCTATACTTACTGATATAATATTATAGTGCGCAACATTCCATTAAATATATGTCTTCAGGTCTTGCAAAAGGAAAACAATTTCATCTGTGTGATGTTATATTACACGCGACAATGCGCGTCGATTTTTCGCGATACGCCGTTGCCAACTGTATACATGTTACACGGGTCGTTTTTTCGCGCAACATTCCTACGAATTGAACATGTTACACACGACAATTTTTCGCGATTTTCCAAATGGCAATTTCGATCCCAGTACCCAAGCCGCGCAGTGTGACGAATCAAAACAAACATGTTTCTTTACATCTTTTGTTTGCTTGTCATGTGGAGACAACAGACATTAACGATATTAACTTCAGACGTGCATTACCGATATTAACGACATTAACGATATTAACTTCAGACGTGCTGCATCATCTAAGCGGCTCTGGTCAACTAACAATTCATCAACATCTCTCAAATTTTCGTCTTCTTCAATTACCGCCGCCATCTTGTTTGCTGACATCAGCCCTGTCCTTGAACTGCATTCTGGGTAGGTGTTGCGCGAAAAAATTGTCGACGAAGCTGTTACACCCATCAACTTGCTGAAAATTTGTGTTGCGAGTTTTTGAAGGAGAATCAAAAAGTCGCAACGTGTTGCCGTATCCGAAAATCTACCTGCGCGGTGTGTTAAACGCATCAATTTTTTGCGCAACGGCTTAAAGTCGACGCGAAAAATCGTCGCGTGTAACAATTTGTGGTTGCAATTTCAATGAGCTAACAAATAACAAAGGTCTTAGAAAAAACACTTGCCACACAATTATAGTACTCTAAAGACTAAAAAAATAAAGTTTAACGAGAGTGAAATTGAAACCACAAATTATCAAAGTCGGGAGGGTTTCGGAAAGCAATCGGGCATTGAATGTAAAGCGTGAGGCACTTCGTTTATTTCGTTACGCCTTTCTATTATCCAGAATATTTCCAAAATCGTGCATTCCAATGCCTCACGCAATTATTTCTAAACGCTTCCATACGATTCGAAACTTCGTTAACTTGAAGACAAACATGAAATTTAAGAACTTTCAAACCATTTTTTTAAACAAACGTCTGATTTCGCCAAAAACGAAATGAATAAAAAAAAAAAAAAGACATGACGTCACTGATTACTGTGGTAACTCCGATCGTGATAAATTGTATATCATTGCATATCAACTTGAATCTCTAGACATGTCACAACAATTTATTTGAAATTAACTTATAGGCAGCGACGCATTACCCCTTCAAACTTCGAAGGTACGGCACAAACAAAACCCAGTCGAGCCACCTTAAAATCGAGGTTTATGCTGATTGGTCAATCGAGATTTTGACTTCGCGACAACAAAAATGTTGTCCTTGTATTTTCAAAATTCATTACTTTTTATGAATCAGAAACGATATATATTTGTACGGTAAACTGAAACGCTCATTTATCAAGCCCTACTACTATGTTTCGATGTTTTGAATTGGTCATGTCAATCCAAAAATGAAATCGTACTGACCCCATTGACGAGGTCGTGATAATATCAACTCAAAATTTGACAGCATGCGGCATTCCTTTCTTAGTGGCGCGAAATTTCTATTGAGGTTTTTGATTGGCTCCTCGACAAACGATAAGACGATTTTGATTAGCGTTCTGCTCAAATAAGCAAACGTTCGTTGGGAGGGAAACGCTGCGTGACAGACAGACACTAAGAAGCTCTGCTTAGGAGGCTATACAACTGAAGAACCACCCATTGCTAAGAACACAGGTAGCCCAAGCAATGTCAAGCGTGTGAATAAACAAAAGAATATATGTTACCTTTGGTGAGAACGATAAAAACGTGGTCAAGTAAATGCGAGAATCTAAAACTCTCTAACCCGTTAAAGCCTGTGCTGCAGAAACCTTAGTATGACCGAACTTCGTTGCTCTATCTCATTGTTGATATGTCGTGTTATTGCAGGGCCGCTGTAGCCACTATGATCGATTTGGAATTAAAGGCGCGATTACGAGGAGCAATTTTCTCTGTTTACACGGTGCAACGGAGATGCAATCGTTGCCAAAAGTGAAACGAATTCTACTTTTCGCAACGATTGCTGCAAATTGTCTCTAAATTGATATTGCGCTGTAGGTTACGCACTGCAGTGCTATATGTAACTTGGGTAGCAACGCCGTATATTACATATTTACGTGTTCCAGTGAAGGTCCGTGGAATTTCAAAGTGCTTGTATTATTGAAGTTGTGCATTCTTTACTTTAGCGTTGGTATTTGTGAATTGGACACAAAAATGAGGCTAGGTCTGTATAAATTAGTGTGTGATCAATGAACACAGCGGTATTTGACTAAGTCAGAAAATGATCTATTAATGCTGAGCAGAAGCAGAAGCATCAAAGTTGATGGCAGATATTTAAGGTTATGTGACCCCTTTGCGCTGTGTCAGCAGATCATGATCATTGGATGAATCTTTATTTGACAAGCAGCAAAAAAGACAAATAAAATAACATGCGTATGCAATATCTGCACATGGCTTCAATCAAAATACGAAAACTGATATTTCGTAAATAAATACCTTGGAGTTTTCACGCGATAAAGACAGTGCATTGAAGTTACATAGCTCCGACAGGGTATGTTGCACTAGGTAATGTTCCGTGCAACTTGTGTGACATTCGACATTATGATCTGTGGCGATTAATGGTTTACTCGCGATGAAATCCAGCTGAGTTGATCGTGTCCTCCGAAAGGAATTATGGGTTTACTATTTTTAATTATACAGCTTCTCATTAATCCCATATAGGTAACTGTTCAATTATTTTCTTAATTGGACAGGTCTTGTTGATATGGGATTA
Organism: Actinia tenebrosa; assembly: GCF_029948245.1. Taxonomy (NCBI): domain Eukaryota; kingdom Metazoa; phylum Cnidaria; class Anthozoa; order Actiniaria; family Actiniidae; genus Actinia; species Actinia tenebrosa. Next base: position 5,979,796 of record NW_028292581.1, on the reverse strand, counting down.
ATTAGGGAGCTATATAATTAATAGGTAAAGGGATTTCATGCTCCCCAATCAAGAAATAATTAGACTCGAAAAATTCCTCTGACTGCCAAATTGGATGAGGCCTATGGCCTCATCCAATTTCGTCAGTCCTCGGAATTTTCCTCGTCCAATTATTTCTTAATTGGATAGCATGGAGTCCTATTGCATATACTAATTTGGTTAGCTTAAACAAAGCAATTTTGAAGGAATTAAAAAATTATAAGACCACCTTTACCGAACCAAGCATGATAATCTATAGACACAAATCTGATCAACTGGCATAAAACACATCAAGCGTCTGCACTGGAGGCTCGCTTGAGGCTGCCATGGCATGTGGGAGAGACTTGTTATACCCCTCTTTTCCAATCAACCAGTATGTCTTCCAAAATCCACGACCCTGCGAGTAGTGAGAGATCGTAATTTAGCTTCGTCAGTTGACCTGAATTATTTCATTAGAATACAATGTATTTCAGTTCAGTTAAAGGGGGACTCCGACGTATCACGGGTAAACTCGACTTGTGACAAATGTACCGTTATAAATTCATGTGACCATTAGCTATGGTCTTTAATAGACCACATTTTCACTTTCTCACCCGTGACTTCCTACTTAACCCGGTTGATGAAGAAAATTTGGCAAAGTAGGGGGATTGACATACACACACACATTACGAACCTTACCTTAATATAAACGTCGCCTCTCTTCTCGAAGATGTAACCACCGATTTCCTTCAGGATATTGTAGCAATTCTCACTGACGTGAATCTTTAGGGCTATAGAAAAATATTTGTTGCATAATATGAAACGGTCACTGACCAAACAGAGCGCGCGCTCTATTTGAAATATTTAGAAATGCATTTTAGTAAAGGGTAGATTGCTCGCACCGGCATACTTCAAAGCTGAAAGTTTTCGGATACTCTTGATCTCAATTCCCGCGCATGATTTACGCTTAGCCTACGGTTTCATAAGGTTACACATAATATTGCGCAGTTGTACTAAGATTGCGCACGGCTCAGACGAAGTTTAAGGTTGCATAAGGTTTCTTACGAGATTGCACAAAGTCTCCCTAACATTAGCGCACTAAGTCTAAGGTTGCATAAGGCTACTTACAAGATTGCACAAAGTCTCCCTAACATTAGCGCACTAAGTCTAAGGTTGCATAAGGCTACTTACAAGATTGCACAAAGTCTCCCTAACATTAGCGCACTAAGTCTAAGGTTGCATAAGGCTACTTACAAGATTGCACAAAGTCTCCCTAACATTAGCACAATCTAAGGTTGCATACGGTTACTTACAAGAATGCACATATTCTCCCTAACATTAGCTGCCTACTGTACTAACAACGCATGACATGACTGACCTTGGCCTGTGGTTTCCATTCGAGAAGCAACATTGACTGTGTCACCAAATAGACAAAACCGTGGCATGTGGATCCCAACAACAGCCGACACACATGGACCTGAGAAAAGACGAGAACAAAGTAACAATTCGTGGTTCCAACTTGGACAATATCTAACCAATCACCGTTACAGCAGTTTTCCCAATGGAACTAAAAACTACACATTAATCGTTTTTAAAAGAGTACTACAAGGATTACGAGGCAATTTTCTATTCTTTTCACAGGACAGTCAACTATTGAAACAATTTATAATCAATTTTCCGCGATAATAGTTTTAAATCCTGAGATATTCTAGCTAATTTATTGAGCTTGTGGGACATAACAACGGTATCTAAGGGGAGTCGAAAACATTAATAACGCGTTACGACAAAATGCATCCATTTGTCATACGCTCTTGAAGAAATAGAAAACGCGCGTGCGTGCTGTGTGCAGTTATAAAGTACGCTGGTTTGGCAGAACACTCGAGAAGTGTTCTGCCAATCCCCAAGTGCTTAAAAACTCCACACAGCACAGCAAGCAACTTTTTTTATTTCTTTTATAAAATACATGTTTCAATAACCGTTTATTTGGATAGGAATGACGCAACTGAAAGTGCGCGCGCGTGCAATGTGCTCTCATAAAGCACGCGCTCCTAAGCAATCATAACGCGAGATTTATAACAGTTATTTTATGATGATCCATACCAGCAGATCTCGTGGCATTGCAGAAACGTAGATTAAAGTAACGTATCAGTGTAACGCACGCCCTACTAGTAAATGGTAAGAAATTTCTTACCATTTACTAGAGCGTGCGTTACACTAACGCGTTAAATTTGAATTATAAGCTGCTCTCAAGTTACTTACGTTAATCTGCTATCAAGTTACTGGTAGTACGATTACCCGAAATTCCACATATCAGCTTCTTGTTTCAAATCTCAACACAGGAAACCCAAAGCACATTATTGATTTAATTATTCATGTACAAATTCCAAAGCCGGGCTCCCTGTGATTTGTTGCGAGGTTATCAATTTAACTCACCGCTATGCAAACCAACTCGTAACTGAAGCTTCATCTGAGGTCTGTGACGAATCTTAAAGTGTGTCATCAAGCTGAGAATATCCAGCGCCATTGTAGCTATCTCGCCCGCATGGCGGATACCGTTACGTACGGGAAGTCCCGACACGACCAACAGACAGTCACCAATAGATTCCACCTTGTAGACATCATAGTTAGCGAGGATCTTGTCCAACGCCAGGTATAGGTCATTGAGCAGGGTAACAATCTAGGAGGAATAACAAAAGTTAAGGTAAAAATAGTGCCCTATCCCCATTATTCGGCTCCATAACCCTTAGTCTCCTACGCAGCCGCTATTAATGTGGTCACTCAACGCTCACTCGAGCGTTGCGTGACGACACTATTAGCGGCTGCGTAGGAGACTACATAACCCTTATTTCTTTACCAACCTATTTTCTTCAAATTTGGAGAAGCAAATAAACTATGTGACTTTGAAAAAGGGCTTTCCTGATTTGCTTAGTGTATTTTACCCTTATGAATCAGGACACTAAGGAACTGACATCTGATCATCTGATCATACATCACTGCAATTTAGCGTGTTAGGTTTTGCGGATGGTGGAAAACCGCAGAAAATCCCTCGAATGAAGGAATACCTAACAAACTCGCGTGATGCCGAGTACAGGAATCAAACCCGAGACCCCAGAGTTGAGAGGTGAATGTACTACTACGTGTGCCACATACGATGCTCACCTTTTCATTTATAACTAAGAACTGTCTGACTTACCTCCATTGGCGTACTGTCGGACGCCAGGTCCATAAATGCCACCACGTCACTAAAGTAGATCGTTACTTCATCAAACAACTCCGGGGTCACTGATTTACCTCTCTTAAGTTGATCGGCAACAGACCTGTTAGAATGACCAAACCACGTTAGTTGCTTGTGTTCAGTAAAACAGATCGAACGGTTTGCTTCTTTGTTTGAGTGTAAAAAATACAATTCACTCCGCCCTTCATAACAGGCTGGGTCACGTGATGATGTTTTTACATACGCGGGCAACATCTTGTAGAGCAGTCTGTCTGTCTTCTTCTTTTCCTCCATTAGTTGTCTTGTTCGTTCTTCCACCAATTCTTCCAGGTTATCTGCATGTCTCTCGATCAAGTTGATCATGTTGTCCATGATGTTCACATCCCTGGAAAACGACAGAATATTTGAACAGCGGTTAGAGCGCATGCAGTAAAACCATGAAATAAAAACAAAGTTGATGCTGACAAATAGTAGCTATTTAGTGAGTAATGGCTGCTATCACTCAAGCAGAATATCATTAAACAAAAGACATGTACAAACGTTCTCTTGTGTATTTGTTGAATATTCTGGTTGAGTGATAGCAACTAGCTACTATTAGAGTGAAGGCATTTAACCCGTGAAATAAAAATTATTAGTCAACGTGTAATAGTCACATAGACACAAAAGAAAACAATGGAATTAGGGTCTACTAAAGTGTATTAGTCTAATATCTATTTCACGGGTTTGGTGACTTCACTCTGCTCACTATTATATTACTCACATGGTTTTACTGCATGCTCTCCAGTGTACAAATAGTATTATTTTAAGACAGGTATTGTTGAAAGCTGATATTTTTTTCAGCTGTTGTTCTCTGATTTTGGTGACAATGATTACAGTCATAAATCATCATTCATCATGTTTTGCAACCCAATTGATAAGGCAGCCGATAGATCGAATAAGGATTTAGAAGTTGATTTTTGTGGAGAGAGAAAAAACTGAAGAACCTGGAGGAAAAACCCCTGAAGCACAGGAGAGAACCAACAAAGAACAGTGAGCCTGGCAGGACTCGAACCCGGGTCGCAATGGTGAGAGACGACACCCCACCATCAACTCCTCTATATCACCACAATATCATAACTATCGTCATCACTATATGATATACTCAGTAATTAAATACCATGTTCAAAAGTTTACCTGCCCATGACTTTTCTTAGTTTATCCAGAATCTTGCTGAAGTGAGGTCTCTTGTCAGGATCATCATCCCAACACTGCTGCATCAGGGTACGTAATTCTGGTTTACACGCATCAACAGGTACAACAGGTCTAAAGGGAGGGTCCTCGTGTATCGTCACACGTTTCACCACGTCTAAAATAATATTGAAGTGACCACGTTCAGACTTGATTGCAAGGCTTTAGTTGTATGGTACTTCAAGTATGGTACAAACGTGTGGGTCACCAAAATACACAAAATACTACTTATTGGTAGGAAGAAAACAATGTACCATTACGCTGTTCCCACCTTTCGGCAATAATGAGAACATTTTGGTAGAAATGCTAGTCAGTTCACTACTAAACAACATTATAATGAAATCTACAGCACCATATCTACTGATCCTTTTGAGGTTTAATATAAAATCGAAATCTATATTCCAGTGGACCCAGGTATCGTGCTAGAGTCAATATCTCGACCTTGGCCGCCTATTACAATGAATATTTTACAAACATATCTGTCTTCCCTTCCTAAGGGGAGGTCTTCAGTCTCTATATTGAAAACACACAATAATCTACTCGCATAAAGGGAGAAAAACCGTAAAACTTGATTGAAAACTCTCCCAGCAAAGTAGAGAACAACACATCCAACGACCTCTACCCGAATATATCTGGTTATTTGAAAAACGGCCAAACGCCAAATTTGAGGTAAGGCCACGGGCGGGATACCAGGTCCATACGACCCATGTGACTTCAGCCGAGCATCCTCATTGAGAATCTTAGGCTCAGGTCGAACGTTGAACCTCTTATGAGCCGAACCTAATTCAAACGATGGATAACAAGGCGGTCTTCTTTGATGTCATTAGGTTCAGCTCATGTGAAGTTCGACGTTTGGTCTTAGTCTTTTTCTCAAAAATATGACACTTGGTTTAGAATAGGAAAACATTACGCCCAAGCAAAATAGACCTATTTACCTTGGGCGTGATGTGTTCCCATTTCAGACTATGTGTCATTCTCTATAGAATCATTTCTTTGTTTAACGGTTGCGCGCATGGGAAGATCGACCCATGAATATGGATACAACTCAAACGAAGAATCGTATTTTCAAGAGAATGACACTTGGTTTGAAATGGGAATAATCATAATACCTTTAGTGTTCATGTTAGTACACATGCAGTAGGGAGGAGCCCGCATGGCAATCTCTTGCAGGATAATCCCATAGCTGTAGACGTCACCTTTCTGTGATCCACGGGTGTCCATCTTACCATTGTGAACATGTTCCGGGGCGCACCACAACATATCTGAATAGAATACATTAAATATAAACATCGCATACCCTCTGATCTTTTTATCTACGGTCTCAGTGAACTGAGAAGGAGAAGAGGTAGAAGAAGGAGGAAAAGAGAGAAGAATAAGAGAGAAGAATGATTTTTTACCGGTGTACTCCTGATCCTCTGTTCGCGATGGCAGCCTCTCAAGACTTGATCTTAACTCTCCTAGATCCCAGTCTCCTATCTTACAAACCCAGCGAGAGTCAATGAGGCAGTTAGAGGACTTGAGCCGACCGTGTACTTGAACAGGACTACTGTGTAGAACCGTCATGCCCTAAACATGTTCATACCATACGATATTCAATAGAAGTAACTTTAAAAAGGTCAAATACCAAGGCCAAGTTCAAACGCAATATATATCATTCTTATACCCACCGGGGGGGAGGGGGGTACTCCCATATATGGACCAATACGGGGATGATCCGCTGAACAGGGTATGGTTTTTCGAGCTTCTTATCATAAACAGGGTATGCAATTTCACTCAAGTTCCGAGTTCTTCCTGAGTTTCCTGTCATATTCAGGGATTCTACTTTCGTATTGAACGAAACTGGTTATTATGGTCGTAAAAAAAAAAAACAATACGCGAGATGACATGATAATTGAAACAATAACTCAGTGCAATAAATTATATCTTTTGTCATAAACAGGGTCTACGAATTTGGTCTTTTTTTTGTCATAAACAGGGTACCCCTTTCAGAATCCCAGCGGAACCCCCCTACCCAAATTCTGGCGGAGTACCCCCCTCCCCCCCCCCCCCCCCCCCCCCCGGGTCTTATACATACACACGACAAACACATAAGCGTCCGCTTAAGGGAATAAAGGTTTTTTTATCATAAAAGAAGTCATTACGGCTTGCAGGCAGTCGTTACCAAGAGGGGCACACCATGGAATTTGTTCTCTCGTATAAGTACAGTTTCGCTCAGTAACAGAGTTTGCCAAAGAATTAAAGCTGATTTTAAATACAATTCTACATTTTTACCGTTGCGACATCTCTCACAAGAGATAAGATGAACACCTCCTCCAGCTTGAAATTTTCGTTGTCCAATAAATCCTATGAATAAGAGACACAGTCAATTAATATTTCTATTATTGGACTTTCTGTGGGAAGATTAATCAAGATCGTATTTATTACGACCTTTGGATGAAATGAGTTGAACGAAACTTATTTTACGTTCATTGGTGTGAAAAATCACTGCACGGGCAATTTCTGCATTCAATGAAACGCAATGTGCAATTAATCAAAGAAAAGTCTTTATTCATGTTGTAAAAAGTCAGTCGTGCGACGACGGACACAATGCTTTTACAGTAACGTTGCCTTTTCTTTCGCGACTTTTAAAGTCTAATGTACCAAATCGATATAGCGTTGTAAGCCTATATTATAATACACCATTTTCAAGCTTATTACTGTGATTCTTCCGTGTGTCCTCTATCAGTTCTGTCTTTTTTTAAGACCTGAAGTACATTCAAAATTATTCTTTCGATTCTATGCGTTTCTCCGGGAGCATTTGTTTTACACTCGTTTTAAACTTGTTTTACGTTTTTTTTACACACTGTCACCGACCGACAGCGTTTTTTTTAAACAGGTGTCTAGACTGAACCATATAACACCCTTTGTATTTAAAAGTGCTCAATAGGAGAACACTGCTAAAATACTTCATAACCTACCTGTAGACTGCCTCTCTTTAGGTATTTGGATAAGATCAGGATTTGCGGTGATTCCAAACATATACCAATGAATGGGTTTATGTATTCATGACGCAGTTCCCGGGCCTAAAGTAATAAGTCATTAGTTATTAGAAAGATCACTAGGTGTAGTAACGAGCCTAACTAAGCCTGTTTACCTCATACTGTTCTAGTCGTGATATTGATGGTTTTCTACCATTCCCAAGAGAATTAAATAACAAAAGACACGGCAGCCATGTTGGAGGAAAGAACGAAAGAATTCATTGACAATTCTTTTGTTAAATTCCTCCAACATGGCCGCCGTGAAAACCATCAATACCCACCTGTTTAACTTCAATCAAGATTTTTCTTGATATGGGTATTTCCTTTTTCTTCATCCTTTTTACGGCAACCATTTCAGCCTGTCATGGAATAAAATGAAGGTTAGACGACCAGTTATCGTGATTTGTAGTATTGAGCGAGCTCAGCTGTTTCCATGTCGGCTTAGTTTCTGGTTCATCAATAGTGCACCTTTTCATTGCCACCGGAAAAACCTTAACTTCGTGGTAAGTCAAGGCACGGCTAACTTAACAGTTATGGAACTGGAATTTTTAGCGTGTTAGGTTTTGCTGGGGGATCAAATCAAAGGGGATATCTAACAATCTCTACTCACATGTGGTGCCCTATGAGAGGAGATTACATTAACTGTGGTACAAGCATCGGAAAAAATAAACAACGAACCAATAATGCATTCGAGAAAAAAATCAGTTTATAAAGAAACACTACAATCGTTAGTTGGTCGGACATTCTGTATTCCATTGGGAACACTACCTATTGTTTGGGTGTACACTCAAGCATAGCCGGGATTGGTCTATACTGGATATTCTGTATTCCATTAGGAAAACTACCCATTGTTTGGGTGTACACTCAAGCATAGCCGACAAGCATATTACAAAAGGTTTTAAAAGAATAACTACATGCATACCTTGTACATGGCGATAGCAGTGAAGACAGACGAGAAGACTGGCTCGTGTAGACTCCATCGTGCAGATGATTGTGTATCAGTTGACTTGGCAGATTTAATACTGACATGAGACATGCTGCCTTCCTTTGCACTTTTAATCGATTTGAATGACCTGATACTCTTCCCTTGAGAATTCTAACAAGATGAAACCAAACATGAATAAATAGTAAGCAATAATGAAACGAGAGGAACTTAGAAAAAATCCTAGTTTATGGGAATCGAACCCACGACCCTCCGCGTTCTAGTGGGAGGCTCCAACATTGAGCTATAGACTCCTTGCATGTGACGTCAAAGCAGTTCAATTTGGAGGACAAAACAAAAGAATTTCATTCTAATGAGAACTGGAAACCTATTAATGGGTTGCAAACATTCCAAAGAGAGGTAAAAGACAAAAGCATGGCGGCCATTGTGGTGCCGTTAACAATGGGTGCTAATAAGAAATCTTTTGCTAAATGGCACCAACGCTACCCCAAGAGGGCGCGGTAACGTGACGTGCAATGGAAGAAATGTTATATCCACCAAAATGACAGCTGCATTCTGACATACTGCAAGAGGTCTACACCTAATTGAAAAAACGTTGTCGGGTTCAATAAGGTTATATCATCAAAGCTAAGACCGAAGGGGAGCATGGGAAGACAAAATACCGCAGCCAAACAGCTCTCCAGCGTATAAATCTTCGGAGAATGGCTTTGTGTTAATCTAGGTCGACCGACTTTGCTCTACTGTGCATTTTTACATGCCTATATGCAAATATAATACACATTTCGGAGTACCCAAAATCCTTTTCGGTCTTAGCTTCGATGATATGACCTTCTCGAACACGATAACGTTTTTTCAATCGGTTGTATATATGATGTTTTTAATAGCACGAGTATTCCTGACGTACCTGGAGCGATCTCATAGAAGGACCATATGGATTCTCTCTGAATATGATATCTTCTTCCTTTACTTTCCATGACTGGTTCTGAGCAAGATCAAGCTCGAAGGCAAGTTTTCTATTCAACAAAAAAGGCAGCCAATAAATCTATTTGATTATCAATATATTTTGAGTTCTGGAATTTTGAACAATGTGGGAAAAAATCTCAACGACCTTCAAATTCTATAGAACCCTAAACAACCTGGCTTTGGGCTGATCAAAGTCAGCCGGGCAAGGCTAAGTCACAGATCGAGCCCTGAAATAACCTTTAGGCTGGGCAAAGTCAGGTTAGACCATGGATGATAAAACGTCCCGGAGTAAAAAACCCAGTTCATATAGACCCCTTGCACGTCACGTCAAAGCAGCACAATTTGGAGGACAAAACAAAAACTTTTCATCTCATGAAAATTGGAAAGCTATCGTCACATGTCCTTCAAATTGAGCTGCATTCCGATGAACTGCAAGGGGTCTATTTTTATGAACAAGCTTTCTTACACTTCTTTGACATTTTGCGGCTGGCGTCAGCAACCGTGCTCTGTCCGCTAATAAAGCACAGTTGTCGATCAATCAGAATAGTTTCTAGTCTTACCTGTAGACAAACACGAAGACCAGGGTGACGAACAGCACTCCAGAAATAGTACATGACGCAATGATGACGTAAGTAGTACTATCTGTAAAACCAAAAAAAAGACATCTTTCAGTACGACAAACCTATCTTAACAAAAATGAATCCTTACTCCGCAAACCAATGAAAAAGCTGGAAAATTCATCTTTTTTTATTTACTGCAGTTTTCGATATTCTTCAAACTCGGTAATTACAAGCTGCACGTTAAAATTTGGTTTTTCGCTGCCGTCAATCAAAAATAATCAGTCCGCGGTACCTTTTATGTTCTTGACTGGTGGCAGTGAAAAACCAATTTCACAACAAGCCGTTAGAATGTCCTACTTTAGTTCACAGATATCGAAAAGCACACTAAAGGACCTTGGGAACGCCAGCACATCTCTACTCTGTTTAGAGAGAGTACCTCTAACGACATAAAGAACTGATTTTTGTGCGGGTATGAAAATAGGAGAAAAATCCTCGAAGAACGGGAGACGAACAACCAACGCCACTCAAATATGGTAGGCTCAAGGACTCAACTCACGACTAAAAGAGTGAGCAAGAACGAGGTATAGGCACATCGCCAGCCAGCAAACCCCCCTTGCTTCCCTAAAACTCAGTTTGAAAAATAAATAAAGCAAACCACGTACGTACCTCCAGTTTCCTCGCACAACTCTCCCTTCCATCCACACTCAGGGGAGTCCTTTGGTGGTGTCAGAACCCCCCCTGGCCAGATGATAGTCACCCCCTGCCTTATTGTGAAGTTATCATTGTAACGAGTATAATAAGCTATGTCTTCAAACTTGTCGTTGATGAGAGTTTGGATGGTGTAATCGGGATCTCGGTCACCCTTGTTATCGATGTACACAGTACCTGCTACACCTAGAGACACGAGACAATATAGGATTTGGAGCTTTCATTTATTAGAGCAAGATAAGAGGTCGTAAAGAGTTTTTATTTGTTTTTGTTTTTTTTGTAGGTAGAAGGGTAGTCACGTGTGTGTTCGTTTTTGCGTGGGGGAGGGGGTGGTGAGAATGGGGTGGATTTGAACGCGCGTTTTCACTTGACGTCAAAGCGGCCATCTTTTATACCAAGTGACTTAAACACACAACATGGCGGGGTTCATAACCCAAGGTCCGTAAGTGACAAAGCAAATTGGTTGGCATATTAACATTTTGAGTCACATGGTTGCACACAATGTATACGTCACAACTTGAAAGATGTATTGGCCTCAGCCTCCCTCGCTGACAGTAGAACTGAGCAAAGAGTACGCAGTATCGTCAATCAATGTATATCTTTTCTTTAATCCTTACCTTCAAATATTCTATTGTACATTTTCTTAGCGATGACTAACCCGTCTCTCTTTGATCCTCCTTCGCTCAACGTCTCATTCAGAGCGATAGCATAAAGATAGACAGCATCGTACATGGTTCCTGCATATGCTTCAATCTACGGTCGGTAACAAAACTAATCTGTTATAGTCCCTTTTCTCATATCGTAAATACCGCTGTGTTTTAAGACTGAACACTCATCTCCGCAAGCTTAGCCTCGCTTAAGAGTAAATCATTTGCAAATGTCAACTGTAATGTAAAGAATGTGCAGCTTGAACACCACGAATGCTTTAAAATCCCACGTAGTTTTAATGGTATCTGTGAATAGCTGACTTATAAACGAGGCTAAGCATGTGCAAATGAGTCTGTAGTCTTCAAAAACAGCAGTATGCATTGAATGTGAAACTAGTGTAATGAAAATGTGAGAAATAAGACCTCTTTACCTTGGGCGTAATTTTTCCCCACGTCACTGACCACGTGTCATTCCCAAGAGTATCATTTCTTTGTTTAACGGTTACGCATCAGAAGACACATGAATATGGATACGACTCAAACAAGGAAATCTTATTCTCAAGGGAATGACATGTGGTCTGGAATGAGAAATATTACGCTCAAGGTAAAGAACTGTTTAAAATGCAATATTTTCAAGATTATTTGTTTCTGTCTGTTTTACATTTTCGAATATCATAAGATGCGTTTTCAACATCCGCTGTTCAGTCTACAGCATTTGTCTTCTAATTATAGTCTTTTCTTAAAAATAGCTTTTATTATCTTCGCAAACTGCCTTTTATAATAACCTGAAATCTTGACATACTTTCTTATAGTTTCTTATCATCATATTATATATTCCTAGATTATTATATTTATTAGTTTGCACATTTTAACGCGTAATTCAGTCGGAAGACTGCGATGTGTTGAATCTTTCGAAATTGTTACCGGTACCCCAAAACTGTAAAGTATAGAAATGTAAAAAGGCGAAAACCATTACTTCAAGAGTCAGTCTCACCTTGCTATTATCCTGCAGCTCAATATTGAAAGGATCCTCTTTGAGTCGTAAACGAACTCGATCGAGAAAAGCCTGAACTTTGTCACCTGTTGTTTTAGCCGTGCCAAACTTTTGCTCGATGTTGAGTACCCCTTCGTATGCCTTCTTTGCGTCATCATCACGACCATCGTTACCCATCCACGTGTTGTTACCGATGTATGACCTGAAATAGACAGTGTGAGCGGACTCTCTATATCGGCTTTTTTTGGTCACACGGAAAGAGGACGGGCCGAGCCGGGACGAGAAGCAAATTCCTAGCCCCATCCCCTGCGGAGAACCCGTAACCTCCGCACAACAGGCGGGATATAGACACCTTGCAGCACTTTGGAATGCAGCTCAATGTGCACGGCAAAACAATAGGTTACAATAGACGACTTGCACTAAGAGGTCACGTGATCAAATCGACCATTGTGGCTAACATTAGCTATGCGAGAATGTAAAAAAAGATGGTGGATACGGGTAGTTTCTTTTTGTGATAAAAGGTAAGTTAGCGCACTAGATGACGATAAAAATCCCTTTTTCTTGCAAGAAATATATTCTTAGTAGATATCTAAAGTCGATTTTTGCTATTAACTTGCAAAGAGAGAAAAAAATAGCGGATTTGATCACGTGACCTCTTAGTGCAAGTAAAAAGGCTCTATACATACAAAGTCATACTTAGTACCTTTTAGGTAAATGCACCGTAATAAAAGCATTTTTTCCATTCAATAGCCCGAGATCTAAAAAGTTCAGCATTATGTCTCGAATGTCGCCACCACTGCACAACAGGATGAAAACTGAAACCATGAATGAAATGGTTAGGAAAAAAGTCTTTGTCTTTTCTTTTGCATGAGTACTAGAAGGTCTGATTGGTGTTAGATCTGTAGGGTGTAATTTATATAAGATCGTAAAGTGTAATATTACATGTCTGGATGTTTACACAGCTGTACATGGGGTGTCGTTTCTGTAAAACGGAGTGCCAAATGGTCACAGAGGTTGTTTTCGAGAATTATTAAGATGGTGGTGTTGGTGATAGTGGTGATGATGAAACTGGTGTTGATAGTGTTGGTGTGGTGATGATGACAATGATGATGATAATGGTTTTGATAGTGGTGGTGGTGGTAGTGGTGATGATGACAATGGTGATAATGGTTTTGATAGTGGTGGTGGTGGTACTGGTGATGATGACAATGGTGATAATGGTTTTGATAGTGGTGGTGGTGGTACTGGTGATGATGACAGTGATGATAATGGTTTTGATAGTGGTGGTGGTGGTAGTGGTGATGATGACAGTGATGATAATGGTTTTGATAGTGGTGGTGGTGGTACTGGTGATGATGACAATGGTGATAATGGTTTTGATAGTGGTGGTGGTGGTACTGGTGATGATGACAGTGATGATAATGGTTTTGATAGTGGTGGTGGTGGTACTGGTGATGATGACAATGGTGATAATGGTTTTGATAGTGGTGGTGGTTGTAGTGATGATGATGAGGCGATGATGATGACAATGTTGATGTTGGTGGTAGTGATAATGATGAGGCGATGATGAAGATAATGATGGTGCTGATGTTGGTGATTATGATGGTGCTTATGGTCGTTGTGAAGATGATTATCATGATGGATGATAATGACTAATAGGGAAGATGGTGATGGATGATGTATAATAATGGTGTTGATGATTAGTGCTCAAAAAGGTAACTAGTGGTTCGTTTGAAAGTGACCAACCACAAAAGTGCTACGTTCCCGTGTTGGTTGTGGTAAGATGATGATGACGATGGTATTATGATAATGAGCATGCCTGTTTTTGTGAAACATACATGCACGATACACTATGAAGTGTAAATGATAAAGTAAAGATGAACATTACAAGATAGCGAGATAGATAGACACAGAGTAATCAGCCGAGACGTCTCTTACTTTTAGCTCGTTTTGCTGCCAGTTTGATCTGATCAGCCTGACGATCGATACGACTTTCCAACACGTGTAGACGTCCAGGAATAAAGCTGTGGAAGTGCGCCTCGGTGATCCCTGCTGCGTCCTTAGCGAACTCGATTTTCACCAGATTTGCAGCAATTTGCCAGATGTCGTCGGTAGACGCGATGATAGCGACGCGCTTCCAGTGGAAATGTTCCATCAGACGTTTAAGGAGCTTCTCCATTTTAGTGTAAGGGCCTGAAAAACACCACGAGACAATCGAGTTAAATACGCAATAACAATACTACTTTTCCTTTTAATTTTGGAACGCTTTAACTTTTGTCAGGAAGGATGAAAGGAAGGATGAAAGAAAAAGCAAAAATTAAGAAAGTCCCGCGAATAAAGAAAAAAATGAAGAAAGGAAGGAACGAAGGAAGTGGGAAAGAGAAAGAAAGAACGGACGAAAATAAAGATACAGAGAAGTGAAGGAAAGGAAAGCAATTGATGATAACATTTATCGAGTTCAATGCGCATTGTCGGTAAGTGCGTTTCGTAATTTTTATCCATTTTAATCAGTCTAATCAATCAAAACTAATTTGCTTTTTATTTGTCTAATTACCTATATGACGATAATAAAACCAATTTTTCTCACTCTCGAACTAGCTGCGTGTTCGACTCGTTTTTCACAAGTCATTTATGAACATTTCTATATATTGAATCATATTTCCAAAAATCTGCGTTCTTTTTTCAACTACTGGTGTCGACAAAATACATGTACAATGATTTCGGACTTAGATCCTCGGGTTGAGAAAGTTTTCTCTAAAACCGTAATGACGTTTTTTTTGGGAAGGACTATTGATCGTAATGATGTGATTATTGCTAATTGCAATTAACTCATCACAAGGCAAAAAAGTCAGTGTTTTTTTACTTAAAGAATTCTGGTTCTCAAGCGCAGCAAATTTACCCTGAAGCAGATGAATATTCGTACTCACAATAAATGAGCTTTATATAGCTAAATAGTTTCAAATTCTGAATCCATTTTTTTCGTTTTAAGGTAATAGGTATGTCGTTATATTTGAGTATGGACCCCCTAGATCAGCATTTCTGCTCTTGGGGTTATACGGTTTAGATTAAATATGCTTCAATAACAAAAAAATGAACCAAGATCAAAGGCCTTAAGAATTTTAACTTGGTGGGAAAAGAATTTAAAGTAGAATAAGTAAGTAGAATTCACAATACTCCTCAGAATTCGAATAATAGAATAATAGTGAAATCAGAAATCATATAAAAATACATCGGGAAAACTAAACCTCAACTCCATAACAGAACACTAAGAAATTCTTGTACAACAAACTCATGAATTTTTTTCTTTCGTCCTTCGGCTTTATGGTCAAAGATTCCGCGAACCAAGAAAATAACTCTCAAACTCCGCGTGCCATTGTCTTCTCAAATGACTTTTAAAAGATTAGTGATTAAAGGTATTTTTTAGTCATAGAAAGGAAAAGAAGTATAAAGAAACAAAAATAAAATATACAGGCAAACACAACAATAAATAGGAGAGAGAAAAAAATAAGTAATTTAAAATCACAACTTGAAAAAGTAAAAACATTTTGAATTAAAAAAAAAAAAAAAAAAAAAAAAAATCGGAAAAAAGTCCTGACTTACCAACAGTCCTAGCAAAGGTAGGGAATGTAATTCGGTTGGATAGATGGCCAGACATACAGCCCCAAGACACAACGGGAAGGTTCCATTTTCCTGCCAGTAGGCTAATGTACTCACACACATGATTACATCCACCACCGATAAACGCGTCCACGTTTCGCTTCTGTGCTGCCCAGAAGTTCATGACGATGGGTAGGGCAGTGAGAGAGGAACAGTTAGTGTTGCCGAACACAAACTGAAGATCATGGTTTGGTAGGAGGCTCGTATCGTTATTGATGTCTTCTACAGCGATAGGAATAGCTGCGGCAGTCGTACGTCCAACGTCCCATTCACCTGTCATTGGCGCTAATGCAGCAATAGTGACGATCTCCTTGGCCGATGCTATCCAGCAATGCCAGAAACAGACCAAGAAAACAACAAATAAGAAAGATAAAATCGAGTTCATATTTTCTTCACAGAGCGATGTACTTTGTGCCACTACACAAAGAAGGGTCTTGTCTTTTTAAACTCGTTACTTTAGAGTCATCCATAAACCTTTGAAGTTCTCCGATAACGGTTGTCTAGGCAACCGATTACGTCACTGTTGGGTTTTTTAACGACATGAAAGTCGGCCCACCAAGCCCATCTTCGTAAAACCGGTCAAGCTGGTTTTTAATAAAGCTCTGCAAAGTTGCTGTATGACATTTTTGCTGTCTTGAGCATTTTTAAATCTGTTTTTCGAAAAAATGTTTAAAATTCTGATTTTTGATTGAAGCCAATAGTTGGTGCAGTTTTAAAATTATACGGGTCCGAAATGAAAAAATTCCAAAGTTTTTACTTTTTTATGCTTTTCCTTTTCGACTCAAGTCATGTTTGTCTCAAATCGTAATTGTTTTATGTGGAGGTTAAATAATTTAAAAAAGCAATTGGACCGGAAAAATTCTATAGAGAAATTTTAAAGACACATAAGGAAGAAAGGAAGGAAGGAAAGAAGGAAGGAAAGTTCATCAGTACGACCTCTGTTCATCAATATTCGTTCCGACTCGTTTTCATTATAAGTGACCTTTGGGTGATTGTGAGTTTCAGGTCCAAGGGGAGGGGGGAGGAGGAGGGGAGAAGTGACCGGAGAAATTCCCCTCTCCTCTGCTCCCCTCCTCTTGCGCCTGAAACTCAGGTTAATGATATTTCAGCAACATCTATATAAAATAAAATATTTTAATTACAAGTCATTAAAAATATTACCAGAGTACTCATCATTCAGTGCCAGTTATCAATACAATATACAATACAATTTTATTTGGCACCTTATACTAATAGTACATGAGTGTTTGATTCCAAATATATTATAGGTATATATATATATACTATGTATTAGGTAATTTTCTTAATTCATTTTCACGTATCAGCATACATTGATGAATGTATGCTGATATGGCTCTTTGTAGAGACGCTGATTTTGAATTGATTAAGAACATAAAACGACTGTCAGCGCTCATATTGTTGAAATTAATGCTGGTGTTTTTTTCTATGAACTCTCTTAAGTCGTTTCGTATCATATGACGAACTCAAAGTTTAATGAATTTGGTTTCTTTTATTTATGCTAAAGTTTCGGAGATTTCATAGACTGCGAGCTATTTTCCTTGGTCAATCTTCCTCGACCAATCGACACGTACAGACAGACGTACAGTGACCAAGGAAAATAGAGGTCTAGCGATTTCATTTCAATTTAGTTCATGACTGCTCAGTGTACGAGTACCACTTATCTTTTATATCAGAAGATCGGCTCTGGAATTTAATTGAGCGGATAAATTTTTCTCCAAAATATCACCGACTTTTTGAGCTCACTTGAAACAAAACTTCCAAGTCTAGTCACATTTCGAGTATTTTGCGAAGAGAAAATGTTGATAGAAAAGCTCTCGAAATAAGACTTAACAGTTTTTCAATTGGTTAAATGTCATTCGATTTGACAGATTTTAATTTCTAATGTCAACAAAGAGCGGGTAGTTTGACAGCCAATACTCTAAAACAGATGTACTGACGACATGTGTGATATCACTTAGAACCGGCTCCTCTTGGTACATTTACATTGATTCGAACAACTGCGACAGAGAACTTGATGAAAAGATGTCCTCGTTCGGTAGCTAGTTCTCTAATGAACAGTCTTTTCGATGTATTTTAGAAAGAAAACATTGTTATGGTTCGCAGATGGGTTCTTTGTTGTGCATATTTAATGTTTACATTCGTCCATCTCCTGGATGGTCAGCTTGCAGGAGTCGAGCGAGCCAAGTCGACGATGTTCTCGTTCGACATCAAAAAGAAAGTAAAGCATCACAACCATTATAAAGGTAGTCAAAACAAACCTTTAAGACCTCCATATATCAAAGAAGAAGAGATGGAGTTCATACTTAGGGTAATTGTTTATATTTATGGAGTCTACATACACTGATTAACCGGTGTATTTACCGGTGTATTTGGTGGCCAATTTGTTTTAGTTACAAGGAACTAATTTAATTGATTTTATTTTCTATCTCACAGAGTACTTCATACGCATATGTAATTGAACTGGACGTAGGAAGCCCACCACAAAAGGTACTACGAAAGGTTACGATCAGGCGATGGCCTGATTTTTCTAGTAATCTAACTAATGTTAGGAATTCTATGGTTATGATTGACCAAGGTCAAGCTGACTGACTGGTTTTCTATTGTTCTAATGGCTGTTTTTCATTATGGAAGTAACCTTTGCGGTAAACAGTTTCTTGCCATGTCTATTTTGTTTCAAATAACAAAAACTACACAAAAACTAGCGGAATTTCTGAAAATAGGCGCTTATTTCTCCCCTTCTCATTTGCATGACTGACCGGCAATTCTGTTGGTACCAGCTGGTACGAATTAGGGAGCGAAAAAATTCAGTCTCACTGCACTTACAAAATTGAAATTTTCTTTTTTTTTTATATTTGAAATTTTGTAGGAAAATATCTATCTTTGGTGTCAGAATTGTTTCTTAAAATGTTCTTACATAAAAACGCATTTATTGATTATTTTATCGTGAGGGCGGATCCAAGTATTATACGATAATAGAACTATAGTAACTGATTTTCTCCAGTACCTGTAAAAAATATTTTACAAATATTCTTATTCTTCGTTTTTTTTACGCAACTGTTATCCCGTTTTCGACTGTCATCAAGTATCTAAATGTAAATATGAATTTTTATTTTATCGTGTAAAACTGTTATGTTTCGCATCAGTTTCCCTGCTAGCAGAGGTCATTTTTGCCCTCCGTTCCACAGGTAGCCCAAGCTAGGTTTCTGTGGTGTCATATTATGAGAAAATGTATGCGATGCTTAAAAACCTCAAGAAAATCGTCGAACTGTGAAAAGTAGTACCTCTTTCGCCCTGTGTGGTGAGATTTTGGATCAAGCCAGTTTTAACGCTTTTTTTCTTCTACCTAACAACGTTAAAACTGGTTTAATCCACTTAGGGTGAAAGAGGTACTACTGTACTTTCACTAATAAAGAGCCGAGTAATAAAGGTCTAACCAAGACCAACCGTTTTGTAAAATTATTATTCACAATGAATTGTTTTACCTTACAGCTTGAATTTCTGATTGACACAGGCTCATCCAACATGGCAATTGCAGGTAGTTAATTAGTTAATTTAATTAGGTTTTTTATATGACTGTAAAAAAAAAAAAAAATGAAAAGTTGCCAGGTGCTGGATGATAAAAAAACAAAAAACTAACAGTACTGACTGAGGGACTACTTTAACAGTCTAAGTGTGTTCCAGTATTCTGATCAAGGTTATCCTTGGTGAGCAATAGGCAGTTTCAATAGTGCATGTAGTGCAAGGACACCAGTCTAAGGCTCATTATATTTCTGTGTGCACTACACGCACTTGAGTGTAGTCACTGCGGTGACTGCCAGCGGAAATCACGCATGGACATGTTAACATTCCCGTGAGATATACTGTAGACATCCTTGGGGTTGCTTAGCTTCTTACTAGATACATGGCTTAAAATAATAGCCGCACATTGGACAATGTCCACCCAGAATTTGAACTCGTCTGGTCAAATGTTTGTCTTGCTGGTCATTTTGACTAGTAAAGTTAAGCCAGAAACAAGCTATGACCAAGCTAAGACTAATTTGGGCGGTCATCATGACTGGTGACTTATCAGCCATTAGATGAACAACATTATGTACTTACCGTAAACTAGACCAACTGCAACTATCCAATCCAGTCATAAGATGTACAGTATAAAATGCCATCAAAAGAAACGTATCTAGCGGACGCTCATTGTGTGTCAACCCTCTTCCTGAGCAGGATTTCCTGGAAAATGTCGAAAGCAGCATGCATCTATGAGGAATGTAAAATTGACATTTGCTTCTGAAACAAAATTTTCTAGCAATGCTTTGAATATTTCAAAACTAATGTATATGGCATTCAAAGTCAGAGTGCATACCATATATCCATAAAAAAAGCTAAATAACAAAATCACATAAATTAGTGCAAAGCTTTTTAGATCTATGGACTACTGAGGTCTACTGAACTTACTAATTTGCGCAAATTTTTTCCATTTTATTACAAAGTTTGTCATGGATATATGGTATGCACTCTAGCATATAAAATTTTGAAGATAGACTCTTCTAGAAAATATGCTTGCATATTTCAAAACAATCTAACATATGGCTTTCAACATAGGCAAATTAGCTTTAGCTTTATCTGGTTAATATTTTTGAAAAGTGGTTTTCTTACCTCTCAACAGGACCAAACTGTGAAGATGAGTACGGACGTAAATGCCAGATAGACACATTTTACTTCCCTAGCAAGTCGTCAACTGCTAAAAATCTTCATATACCAGTAAGCATGTATACATGTACATAATGATCCATTTTAGATTATTGGCTCCTATTCATTCTATAAACCCATGCAATTTATTATTCATACATAGCTAACTATTAACATCAGTACATTTCACATTTCTATAAGAATAGGAGAGATTGGGGACTAGTTTCGTCGAGGGTATATGTGGAATGTGGAAACAGGAGAGGGAGAGAACGGAACCAGCAATAAACTAGAGAGCGTATATTGTTCAAATGATGTCATAGGCTTCAAGTTTTTGGGATGTTTTGTTTTTATTATTCTACCATTTCTTAATTTATTTTTATTTTTACCTTAATATTTTACCTTAAAGTCTCATCACAAGGACTGTAGAGCATAGTTTTGAGTGGAGGTCTAGTTTGGTTAGTGCGGGACAATTTATTCCCCTGTCCCCCTAAAACATTGGCAATTATAGAGGCTTTGAGGGGCAGTAAACTCATAATAGAAGATAAGTATTTGTTTACAGCCCCTGCATCAAGTCCTGTGCAGGCATGTTAATAGCTTGTTCTACCCCATCTGAGTAGGCAACAGTTGTCTCTGACTTTTGGGGTTTAGTTTAGCAGGTATTGTAAGAGTGATTTTACTTCATACCTGAAAAAAAGGAAAGCATTTTACAGAGTAGTAGACACTGATTCCATTATTTCCTCTTGTTTTACTTTACATATTTAGTCACTAATTTTACAACTTTGTTTCACAGTCCCAGTAAATCCCTATATATGTTTTCTATTAAATGCATTTGTCTGAATAGGAAAAACATTATGCAACTGGCCTCCATTCAAATGCATAATAATTCTTGCATACTCATGCAGGCCTCCATTCTTGAAAAAGCATAATAATTGTTGTCTACTCAGGTATAGGCCTCCATTCAAATGCATAGTAATTGTTGCCTACTCATGCAGGCCTCTATTCAAATGCATAATAATTGGTGCCTACTCATGCAGGCCTCTATACAAATGCATAATAATTGGTGCCTACTCCTGCAGGCCTCCATATAAATGCATAATAATTGTTGACTACTCAGGTAGGCCTCTATTCAAATGCATAATAATAATTGTTGCCTACTCAGGTAGGCCTCTATTCAAATGCATAATAATTGTTGCCTACTCATGCAGGCCTCCATTCAAATGCATAATAATAATTGTTGCCTACTCAGGCAGGCCTCTATTCAAATGCATAATAATTGTTGCCTACTCATGCAGGCCTCCATTCAAATGCATAATAATAATTGTTGCCTACTCAGGTAGGCCTCTATTCAAATGCATAATAATAATTGTTGCCTACTCAGGTAGGCCTCTATTCAAATGCATAATAATAATTATTGCCTACTCAGGTAGGCCTCTATTCAAATGCATAATAATAATTGTTGCCTACTCAGGTAGGCCTCTATTCAAATGCATAATAATAATTGTTGCCTACTCAGGTAGGCCTCTATACAAATGCATAATAATAATTGTTGCCTACTCATGTAGGCCTCTATTCAAATGCATAATAATAATTGTTGCCTACTCAGGTAGGCCTCTATTCAAATGCATAATAATAATTGTTGCCTACTCAGGTAGGCCTCTATTCAAATGCATAATAATAATTGTTGCCTACTCATGTAGGCCTCTATTCAAATGCATAATAATAATTGTTGCCTACTCAGGTAGGCCTCTATTCAAATGCATAATAATTGTTGCCTAATCATGCAGGCCTCTATTCAAATGCATAATAATTGTTGCCTACTCAGGTAGACCTCAGTTCAAATGCATAAATTTTTTTGCCAAATCATGCAGGTCTCTATTCAAATGCATAACAATTTGTGCCAACTCGAGAGGCCTCTATTCAAATGCATAACAATTTTTGCCTAATCATGCGGGCCTTGATTCAAATGCATAATAATTGTTGCCTACTCAGGTAGGCCTCGGTTCAAATGCATAACAATTTTTGCCTAATCATGCAGGCCTCTATTCAAATGCATAACAATTTTTGCCTACTCGAGAGGCCTCGATTCAAATGCATAATAATTGTTGCCTACTCAGGTTGTCCTCTATTCAAATGCATAATAATAATTGTTGCCTACTCAGGTAGGCCTCCATTCAAATGCATAACAATTTTTGTCTTCTCATGCAGGCCTCTATTCAAATGCATAATAATTGTTGCCTACTCAGGTAGACCTCAGTTCAAATGCATAAATTTTTTTGCCAAATCATGCAGGCCTCTATTCAAATGCATAACAATTTGTGCCAACTCGAGAGGCCTCTATTCAAATGCATAACAATTTTTGCCTAATCATGCGGGCCTTGATTCAAATGCATAATAATTGTTGCCTACTCAGGTAGGCCTCAGTTCAAATGCATAACAATTTTTGCCTAATCATGCAGGCCTCTATTCAAATGCATAACAATTTTTGCCTACTCGAGAGGCCTCGATTCAAATGCATAATAATTGTTGCCTACTCAGGTTGTCCTCTATTCAAATGCATAATAATAATTGTTGCCTACTCAGGTAGGCCTCTATTCAAATGCATAATAATTGTTGCCTACTCAGGTAGGCCTCCATTCAAATGCATAATAATTGTTGCCTACTCAGGTAGGCCTCGGTTCAAATGCATAACAATTTTTGCCAAATCATGCAGGCCTCTATTCAAATGCATAACAATTTTTGCCTACTCGAGAGGCCTCGATTCAAATGCATAATAATTGTTGCCTACTCAGGTTGTCCTCTATTCAAATGCATAATAATAATTGTTGCCTACTCAGGTAGGCCTCCATTCAAATGCATAACAATTTTTGTCTTCTCATGCAGGCCTCTATTCAAATGTATATAATTGTTGCCTACTCATGCAGGCCTCCATTCAAATGCATAATAATTGTTGCCTACTCAGGCAGGCTTCCATTCAAATGCATAAAAATTTTTGCCTACTCAGGTAGGCCTCGAATCAAATACATAATAATTGTTGCCTACTCATAAAAGCCTCCATATAAATGCATAGTAATTGTTGCCTACTCAGGTAGGCCTTGATTCAAATGCACAATAATTTTTGCCTACTCAGCAATTATTCCATTACATTTTTCCTACTCAGATTAATGTCTGAACAGAAAACACACATAGTGATTTTACTTTCACCTTGAAAGAAAGTTGTAAAATTAGTGACTAAAACTGTAAAGTAAAACAAGAGAAAACAATGGAATTAGAGTCTACTACCGTGTATAGTGCTTGCTATTCCGTTAAGGAGCAAGTTAAAATCACTCCAACAATGACTTTCTTGCAAGACTAAAGCCTAAATTTAGAAACAACTGTTGCCTACTCAGATGGGGTAGAACAAACTATTGACATGCTTGCACAGGCCTCAGTGCAGGGGCTTTGAACAATACTGATTTTCTTGTATATGAGACTACTAAAGACTTGACAACTCTTAAAACTACAGTATATGCAGGCTTATCCTCACACAGGAATTAGAATGAGAAAACAGGACTGGATTTGATGCCATAAACTGGAGTATTAGGAGTCGTCAATAAATATATGGCAATTGCCCCTCAAAGCCGCAGAACTTGAAATCGCATATCACGGAGCCTCAATTTCAAAATTTTCAGGAGGGCGGAGGCATTCTCCCAAACCCCCCAAATAAGTCCTCTACTTAAAACTATGCTACACGGTTTCTAAAATGAGACTTATGACAAACACAGAATAAGAAGGATAAAACATGCAAAGTAAAAAAACGCAGTCTTCGACACCAAACAATAGAAACTGTGAATAGAATGAGGTGCAACTTTAAAAATTTACGAACAACGAAAGAATGGAACGAATACAGCATGCATAGGACGCCATGCAAATAACAAGCAAAAGGGGAAAAAAAGTTAGGAAAGATAAGAAACACATGGTAACCAAGAAAACTCGAAAGAAGAGGAATATAGATACAGCGAAGCAGCATCGAGAACAAGAAAAGCCGAAAGAGGCGCGAAAGGGAATGCATGCAAGTAGAAGGCCCGGCCGGGAGCAGGACGACAATTTCAAACGATTATTTCTGGGCGTTATTTACACTTGGAAAAACAAATGTAGACCAAAACTTGAGACAAATTACCTGCGGGCAACTGAGTCGGCTGGCCAGACTGTGGAATAAATACCGCCTGGGCTGCTGCAACGGTCTGTTCGTCCAGTAAATGTTTTTATCCGACATGACGCTTGACAGAGACTTCGCAAGAGAACTGCTTGTACAGACCTGCGAAAAGCATGCTGGTCCTTGGAAAATATAACGCGCGCCGTGATTGGCCCAGCATGCAAGGTGGAATGTATTCCCATTTCAGAGCAGTCGTCATTCCCTAGAGTATAATTTCTTTGTTCATAGTTTGCGCACGAGAAAGCACAAAAATATATATGAATGTAACTAAAACAAAGAACCTTATTGGCCTTTCCGAGATTACGCGAAAACTGATAACGAGTAGGACTTTTTCATTTTCGACGAATATTAGGGACGTCTCGGTGCTCGTCTAGTTTAACTATTAAAGTGACCCGTGCCTTATCATTTTGAACATATCCATACTTAGTCTTATATCTATGTGTCTTAACTTCCTTGAAGCAGAGTAGAATTTACTATGTTTGAAGATACAAGTAAACGTAAACCCTAATACAGTTTACGATTCAACGCGCGTCCTACTCGTTACCAGTTTTCTGTGCAGCCTCGGAAAGGCCAAACCTATAAGAAATAAGCCTTTATCACACGGTGCCACGTTTATTCTCGGGAGAATAAAAATCTTTGTTTAACCATGCGTAATCTCATTCTCAAACGTTTGAATGCGAGGCCACGCGAACCAACATGGCTGCCGCGTGATAAAGGTCTGAAATGAGAAAACGTTACGCCCAAGCTAAAGAGGTGTATTGAAAAACAAAAACAAAAACAAAAACAAAAACAAAATGAAACCCATAAAACGATAGCTTTTGCATACTACAGTATAAAGGTACACTGTAGAGAGTAGAAGCAGTCCATAAAGAAAGCTGGAAATAAAACAAAAGGTTTTGTTTTTAGATCGAGACCCAGTATGGCAAGGGAGCGTGGTCAGGCAACATATATAGAGACATAGTGGGATTTCCTGGTGATGGTAAGACTGATGCAGATTACATGTTGAATTCTATTCCCCCATATAATTTAAGTCCGTTTTAATTACGTAGCTCAAGACGTCTGGCCAGGTTTTAAAAATTGCTAATTCAGACCGTTGTAAGGCTTGTAAATTTGATTGACGAAAGACAAAAACCCAGACGACTCGAAATATCGCTTGTCTTTGTCGAGTAGTTATGAAAATGAGTAAAATGACGCTCTATTGCTAACTATCAATCACGTGACTTTTTGGAGTTTGCAAACGAGTGGTTGACTAAGGGGCAACTAGCGGATGTTAACTCAAAACATGTCAAAATAAGTCCTCAAACTATTGTATTTGACTATTTCTACGACATGGGAAACCAGAAAACAAGATACCAAAACAACCTCCAAGATTCTACAAGCCATTAAAAACACAGCTAGAGTGCTCACACTAAATCCGTGAAACAAATACTAATTTTTAGCACTAAGTAGTGATAATTAAACAATAGAAAACAAAGGATTCTGCATGAAATAGTACTAATTAGTACTATTTAATGTTCACGGTTTTGGTGCGTGCACTCTATTACCAGAAGTGACGTATATATTGATAGCAACATATAAAACAAATCTGTGGATGTACGGCATAATTAATTTTTCATTACTTTTTTTTTTTTCGCAGGTCCCAAAACGGTTGCAGAATTCGCAGTCATTCGAAACGAGAAAGACTTCTTTTTGAGTTTGTAAAAACTTTTTAAAATTTTTAACAAAAATCTCATAATTTCTCCCCTTAAACTTGTTTGGTAAACTTTATATATGCATTTTTGTGTTCAGAAAACTCTATCAACGAAGGTATTTTGGGTCTTGCTTACAGAAGTCTTGCCACAAATGGAGTTGAGGTAATAGCCCCGCTAGAAAGACGCGCGCCGTAAACGTGCATAAAAGAAATAAGATTCCTCAGGCAAAATATTTGCGTGGTTTGAAGACTTTTCCTTGTGCTACACCCTATACATGGGAGATACTCATTGGTGGCGAATGACCGCTGAGTTTGTTGAGGACTTTGAGAAAAACGTCTTACTGACAAAAGCTGCATGATATCGTATATTATTCTGAATATTTAATTGTGTTTTCTGGCCTTTTTTATCGACCTACCTTGATGATTGCATTTATCTTTCATAGCCTCTATTCGATCAGCTCGTCCAGGATGGTAAAGTACCGAATGTATTTACACTGGGTCTTTGTAATGGAATGGTAAGAATATGCCCTTTATTGCAAGGCGAGTAGCAAGGAGAGAGGCTGCCCCCTCCCCCGCCCCCCCAATTTTTCTATAATCAGTCACACACTTATAAAATGACATTATGCAACATTTGGGCCCCCAGATATGTACGCAGGCCTGATTGCTAGCTATTTTCTCTAAATAATTACCGAGTTCGAGTTCGCACGTGTGTATGTAACCTGTGTGCGTTGGGATACACGTTTTAAGTCAACACGAGTGGCGTGAATCCGATGCGAGGGAGGAGAGTTGGTTGATTGTTTTACTATGTACTTCAACTTCTTTCTTTTTAATATCACCTACAGGGTCAGATATGGCTTGATTGGCCTGAACAAGAAACTTTTGATGGACCTATTCACTTCACAGAAATAAACCAAGAAACGTGGTATAGTGTTACAATGACGGGAATAGTAAGTCTGAAAATTAATTCTGTAAAAGAAAAAGGGACCTTCCTATCCTTTAGTCCCTCAGTAGACGGTTTTTGTATGGGGAGTTTTGGACTGACACTGAGAACACTGAGCTGCAAATGAGACTATCTTCCATAGGCCTTAAGGCACGGAAACACGGTGCAACATTGCGTGCGATATTGCAGGCAATGTTGCTGATGTAAGATAGTTTTCTACTACAGCAACGTTGCGTGCAAAAAATTGCGTCGCAAAACCAATTGCATGCGCAATGTTGCATGCACTGTGTGTCCGTAGCTTTAGACCACTAGTAGCGATAAAAGACCAGTTTAGAAAAACAAAACAACCGCAAAAAAATTGATTATATCAAACTAATTTAATTTTTTAAGATTATTTATTTGTTCGATTAGTAGGTTTACAATGAAAAAATCAGACGGCATTCGGGCTGCGGGTCTGATTGTTTATGTCTCTCACCTATCGTGAGGCTTTGTCTCGATCAGCGCGAAAAAAAACAAAAACAAAAACAAAAAAAAAACAACAACAACAAAAAACAAAACAAAACAAACAAACAAACAAAAAACAAAAAAAAAACGAAAAAAAGTGGCAAACTGGGTAACGTCTTATACTTGCAGGATGTTGCTGGCAACAGTGTTGGCCTGTCGTCTCGTTTCTTTCCTGACGCTATCGTAGATAGTGGTAAGATATGATGTTGTTAGTGTTAACCAATATAGCAGAGGGTCGTTTTAGTATACAGCATCAATTATTGTCTTAATTATTTATTCAGGAACAACAGATATTTTGCTACCACCAATAGTGTATGCTGCTGTCATTAACGAGCTAAAAAAGGTAACGTCGTAGCAGAAGAGGTGGCTGGTTCATTGGCTGTGAGGCAGGAGGGGGAGCTAGAGAGCGTATGCAACAAATTCTGTTACAAGGGATATCTAGTGTACGCATCATGAAGTTATCTTTTGGGCCCAGAGACACGGTGTACTCGTAGAATCTAGATATACTTCCGCAACATGTGACATTAATTCCTTTGTTTGGTAAAACCCCAGCAATCAAACATTACATGATTAATCAAATTCTCGAGAAGCACGGGTGGCGTAGCGGTGAGCTAGAGCGCTCGCCTCTCGGTGTTGTATGTGAGTAGAGTTCCCAGTTGGTTCTCTCCTGTGCTTCGAGCGTTTCTCTCCGGGTTCTCTGGTTTTCCTCCCTCCTCAAAAATCACTTTTTCGTTCTATAAATTTTTCGTTCTTTAAATCAAATTTGATCATAGAACGAGGGCCACAGGTTTGTTAGCTATATACATTGTTGCAAATACTGGCGAAAGTTTTGATGATAATCTTGGTTATATTAATATTTACAGAGAGGCCCTCCTGTCGACGAGAGGTTCTGGAAAAGCTACTGCGTGGACACGGACCCTTATCAGTGGCCTTATATAACTATCTACTTAACAGACATGCGTAAGTTTGACATGTACACGCAAACATAAAAACATTTAACAGTTAAAAACATTAAAAATTTTCTCCAATCTAAAAGACTTTTAGCAAGAGGAAATGAAAAAAAATCATTCTCTCTTGCCTTTAGATTTTATAGAACGCTGTTACAACCCGAGTTTGGGCAGGTTTAGATAAACTGCAAACGACAAAATGCTTTTTTAATAAACACTAAAGTAATCAAGAATTTTCTTGTAGGAGGAGGCTCTTTTGGTCTTACGATTCTTGGCAAACACTACGTAAGAAAGCAAGAGTAAGTGACTAGAGCGGTGTTCGTATGAAGTGCATGGGTAACATACACGGTACGACATAATGGCCTCCCATTGTCTTCCAGTAACTTATTCAATCACAATGGGTAGTTACGGTTACGGTAAAGTACAGTACGGCTATCACAGTAAGGCTACGTATCGTATCGATCTAACCACTCATACGAAAAAACCGCTTTTACATATTAATGTGAAACATTAACCGTTCACAAATCTGTTTAAAAAAAAAAAATTTATAGATCCTTTTTTTTTTTTTTTGAATCCCCAGTGATTTCCATTGTCTGAGCATCGGTTTGAAGCCTTCAGGGGCAGTGCTGGGTGAAGTCTCCATGGAAGGAAATGTAGTCATATTTGACCGCGCCAATCAGCGAATAGGATTTGCACCGAGTAATTTGACTCACCCTGAAGAAGGGCCTTGTGGTGAGTAGAGTAGAGACCAACCAATCAGCATAAAGACTGGTTTCTTCTTGATCTATGATTGCACTGACTGCATCAGGTCAGGGTTATGTTGCGCATGCGCACGTTCTGTCATGATTGATAATATACATCTTTGAAACGAGGCGAGGGTAGTGGTTGGAGCGGGCTTTGGACACGTTCAACTTATGTCTTTGCTCCTATAGCGCAACGCCTTTATCTTGGGCTTATTTTTTATGCGGAAAACACTAAATAATACTAGAGTTATAAACTCTTTTTTTTTTTGAATTGTGGATTAGTGTATATAGAAGACTTGGTGTTCCTTCGTATCATATACGGTACTAGCTTACAGCACTTACATTCCGTAACATTGAAATGGCTTTCTGCATCCCCATCCTCACCCCCCACCGCATCCAATCACAACGCGTAGTTATGGGCATGGTAAGATACGGCAGACCCACAATACGATGAAGAATTTTCCAGTCATATTTAGTTAAATCGCTCTATAATCTACAGTGCCTTCGCAATTTATCCAATTTATCTTATCGATCTCCATGCATTTTGTTTTCAGGCAATCCAATGCGAGTTAATAACACTGTTACAGGTAGGTACGCATACATGCAGTACATAAATTATAACTGACGGTATGCCTTCTTGAACTTGAACCATGGGGGGGGGGGGGGGGGGGGGGGGGAGGTAATGGGTTAAAAAATCGACCCTTTAAAAATTCGTCCAGTACCACGTAAACGCCCCAGCCTCACTCTTACCTATCGTTCCTTATACAGGTCGTCTTCATAAATACTGTAAAGCTACCGACATGCCTCGCGAGTCGTGCGCAATGTCATGTGACCCGTGTATAAAAGAAGGAGGAGTCTGGTGTCCAAACGGCAAAGTCGTGGTTTGGATCAACGGAGTGAGGTAACCACCAGTGTGTTTTGTGTTAAGGCTCGATTAGACGGAGCAATTTTCTCATCAACTTGTCTCGCAACGGCGTTGCATAAGTTGCATGGAGCATTGCAGCATGTAATCTACAGCGCAATTTGAAAAAAATGTTGAGAGACAAGTTGCAGTAATCGTTGCGGAAAGTAGAATTCGTTTCTACTTTTGGCAACGACTGCGTCTCCAGAAGTCCTGCCAGTTGTGGTACACTCTATTTTATCTTCTATCTGTTATATGCAGGTCTTATCTAAGCACGACAAAAGGATTTTGTTGGCAAGGTAAGAACTACTGGATATTGTATTAAATAAATTTCCAATGTTTTCTTCTCTTCATATTTCGAATATTTTTTCTCAACTTACTTTTAAAAATGGATCAAACTTAACTAAGAAATTGCCGCCCAATCTGATACCGACGGTGCTCGTCCTTTCCTTCGTGTAGGTGAATTATTGATGCTTCCCCCCTCAAATTTGTTGAATAAATGATTTCAGAAGCTTGACTACGATAAGCAATAGAATGAAACGATTGTGGCAGTTTACGTAATCGCCTCATGAAGACTATAGCAGTAGCTATAGCAGTCGAAACGTCGCGGTCGTCACAACTGCCACAATCGTGAGACAAATGAATAAGTATAATCTTTGATTTACCTAATAAACGATATTTTCATTCCAATCTGGTTTAGGTGGATTATTCATGCTTGATGATGCAAAAGTTCAAACATTTTTAAAAGGCCATGGCAGCGCAGAGTTTCAAGCGTACTGCGATTCCCTTCTACCCATGTACAAGCAATGTGCAGGTAAACCTTTATTTATAAGTCTAAATTAGCGATTGGATCCTATCAAAGCTTGTATTCCTATCTCGAAAATGAGTGCGAAAGACTGGTTTGAGAAGCATGAGAACTAGGCCAGAAGTTTCACTCTAAAAAAAAAATGAACGAATAAAAGAATATTTAATCTTAAAAACATTTTAGTTTTCAATTTTCGCAAGAAATGCAAAAAAGTGCACACAGAAAGAAACCAGACAATCTCAGCTGTGCATAGAATATTTTGAAACGTTTATAGATTTACAAATTAAAATTCATTAAAACTGATAAATGCGGGAATCCCAGTTTAATTTGTCATATTTTCTTTTATTGATATTAGCATTTGTACTTACGCAAAAGATAGGAATAAAGTGATTTGTAATTGAACTGACATTTGAAATATTTCCAATAAACCTTGTTTTTTTTGTCTCTTACAGTGGATGGAGTCTGGGTAGTTCTTATGGCAGGTTCCCTGATATTTTTAGTGATAATGGTTGTTTTATATTTCTGCTGTCGACGCTCAATGCTAAAGGCCCGTCAGGACAATTACCAAGTTAACGCGAGAGAGAATGATGACCAACGGCGATAACAAATGACTTAAACTTTGCCCAACTATGAACCAATCAAAAATCGAGAAAATGCGCACTTTTGCCCAACTACAGTGCTTGAATAGGTTGCTATCAATAGACGTCACTTCCGGTAATAGCTCTTTTTTGATGACTTGTAGAATCCTGGAGGTTGTTTTGATCTCTTGTTTTCTGGTTTGATGTCGTGAAAATAGTCAAATACAATAGTTCGAGGACTTATTTTGATGTGTTTTGACTTAGCATCCGCTAGTTGCCCCCCAGTCAACCGCTTGTTAGCCCCCAGTCAACTCCAAAAAGTCACGTGATTGATAGTAAGCAATTTGAAAATTGTTTGACATACAGCACTTTGTAAGCTTCTAAAGTAATAGAAAAAATCCAAGTTCAAGAAGTAATACGATTTACGGCAATTATTTTTTTATTACGTTTTTCGAACTTCAGTTGACCTTCTGTATTTTTTAATTTCTCCTATAATGTGAGAGCTATGGGATAATATACACACCTAATATATGCTAAGAATAAGTTTGTATACTAGAAATGATTTCATTTCTAAATATTTTGATAAACTTTAAAAAATATAATGATGGCTTAATTTAGTCTTTAACAAGCTATATATTTTTAATTTTTATGAAAGATTATTTTTAAATAAAAATATTTGCTAGATGTCGTACATGTATTTTTGTTGTTTTTATAATTACGATCGAGCAGGCCGATACATATTTTGCAGGGGTTGTTCTAGGATTTTTCTGGAGCTAGTTCAACAAATTTTGCGCCTTCCACATTTTGTATTCAAATCTTGGTTGTAAAAAAAACACAAACGTTTTGTGTGGTTGTGTGCACGTGGGGGATATTTTAATGGGGCCTGAGTCACTACAGCAGTTGATATTAGTAATAATTAAAGGAGACAGAAAAAGTTTTTTCTGACATTATTTTGCTTAGCTGAAAAACAACCTCTCTGTGTTTTCGTAAATTGTTTCAGCTAATTGTTGAGGGTCCTCTCCACGACTTCCAGCGACTACTTCTAAGACTTGTCTACAATAAGAAAATATGACAAAAGGAAAAGAAATTAAAAGCTCTACCCATTAGTGAATTAACCTTTTTCACTAGGTATCCATGTTGGTTTAACGATAGATTCCACCAGTGCTTCAAAATACATTTACGGTTGTTAAACAAGAGTTTTTATTCTGATGAGAATAAACATGGTAGTTGTATGATAAACGTCCATATGTTTTTTATACTGTAAGCCAACATTTGAGCCTTTCCAAAAATAAGCCCACTAAATTTGAATTGCAAAACCCCTTTCTATAATAAGCCCTCCAAAATACACAGCTATTTTAAAAATTGTTGGTGGAGGTTTTATGCATGTTGCATGCACTGGATATACCAAGCTCGTATTGACATGAATTATATTGATTTCATATGTAAATAATGTCAGCACTGAAGAAAATATACCAGAAAAATGTGCCATGAAGTTTGGTAATATTCCATATGGTTGTGACCTTGCTCTGATTTGATTCATGTCACCCATAGTGCATTTTGAGCTTGGTATGCAACGTTCGGCATAACAAATTCACAAACATTTTTGAAAATAGCTGTAAGCCCACGGGTTATTGCCTCATATATCTAGTACTACTTTTTCATGGGATTGCCAGCTCACTAGATACAGCGTGCCGACGAGGTCGAACAGCTGCCCACGGTTTCTAGTTGAGCTGGCTCATTTTTTACGCGACTTGAAGTCGTGAAAGGCTTGTATGGCACTCCCCCCCCCGGGATGGCACTCTTCTTCAGTCGTTTCATCTAAGGCCTCATCTATCCATATTTTAAAAATTGACCTATAAACTACAAACTAAAACTCTCCTAATAATCTAAATAGTTATATAGAAAAAAAGAAAAAGCTGTATTTTTGACAACAAAATCTAAATTATTACGACTGTTAGGAGGAGAAAAAAAAATTTCAAATAGAATATACTCACATAATATTAGCTGGCTCATTTCGACCTTTAACACAAAACCCCTTTTCAAAACGCTCTTTCTTTTTCGTCTCAAATTTTGTTTGAATGTGTTTGAATCCAGCATGTGTTGGTCGTATGTCACACCACGGTGCATCTGAAAGCGTGACGACAGTAACGCGATATGAATTAACATATTTGGGTCACGGTACAGTAGCCAAACAAAAAAGCACAAGATTTATACCTGTTTCGATTATGATTCTTTCTGAAGGAATAGTCTTCATAACTTCAATATTTTCTGCCGTTTTTAGAGAACTTGAGGGAAAGATAATGTTAGTACTAAAATCGCGTATTTTGCGTATATAAAGTAGCAATGTCCAGAACATTACCATCCAGTAATTCCGATAAAAAGTCCTTGATCCATGTAATCGATGGCTTCTTCTTTGCTGCCGGTGAAGCAGTGTGCCTGTGTAAAAGCAAGATGTCGTTAAAACCCCTCGCAGATACCCGAATGAATAACCTTTTATGAAAAAAACAATTTTCGATTCAGCCGGATTTTATTAGTCAGAAAAATACACCATCTTAGCTTGTTTTCTTGTTACGAAAACAAAGACATCTCAGTAATCAACTCACAGTTAGATCAAAACACGGTACTAGACAAGAAAATACTCTCATTTTGGTGAGCTTCAGTATGGGCTAAAATGATTAATTACACATTGAAAGGTTGAAAATTCATCATAACCCAGCACAACTACCGAACCACATAAGTTCAAAATTCAAAACGATGGCATACTACAACTTGTAGTGCCTGTGGAAGCGCCATTCGAAATGCGAAACATGTATCCAGTGATACAAGGAAAGTAAGGATACAATTATACCGAAACACTCACACGAATGGGGTGTCGTTTAGTATGCAACTCAACCGTGCGCTAAGCAACGGGAGAAGCGGTGGAAATGCTAGACCCCGAAATGGAAATCTAAGAAGGCCTTCTGAAGCTTACCATCAGATCAGCCCACGGGGACGATACGATGATAGTACTCCTCAAACGCCAGTGCGCTTCCGACATGTATAGGGTCGTTTGCATATTTATATAGGGAAAACGAAGGGTCAACAACCAATGTGGGATGCAACTTCCTCCCTTTACACGAAGAAACAAAGACACTTATAAAGTATTTCAAGCAAACGAATTCTATTTTCGAGTTTTTCTCTGTAATTATTTTTTCCCCTTGAATTTAAAGAAATTTATCGAAGCGATCGAATTCTCGAATCTCACCCTACGCATGCGCGTTAGAAACGTCTTATTCCAAAGAATCAAAATTCAAGAGATTATGATAGATATAATCATTTAAAGTCACAAAAAAATATTCAACGAAAGATATTTTTTTAGGATTCGATCACAAATTGAAAAGGTCTGCAGTAATATTATTATATGGAACAGGAATAGCTAGAAATGCTGGATGTGGGAATGTTGTGTAAATACATACCACTCCTCCAACAAATCGGTCTCTGTTTCTTCTAATAATATCTAAACACAACAAGAATAAGATCATTATCAGTACATTTTAAAATCAGTCGTTCAATATCTTGAATTATTTATCATAATTTTATCTTAGATGGCCTATTAGTAAGGAAATCTAGAATTCTGTTTTAGGCCCTGCCACCTCAGATTCATTATATTCATGATCATGTGCAAATGTAATTTATTTGAAAATTGATTTGAATTTTTTTGAAATCTTAAATGTAAACAGAGAAAATAATAATAATAATAATAATAATATGATAAATAGGTGCTTATAGGCCACACTTATAACCTCAATGTGCCTAACAACGCATATTTCTAACCTCATTGCGCCTAGCAACACCAGATATACATATGATTAACTAAAAATAATGTTTTTGAAATAAAAATATCTTAAGTTTAGCTTTGAAAGTTTATACTGTTAAATTCTGCACTTTTAATGTGTTCAGGAATTGAATTCCACATTTTCGGTGCAAATGTTGAGAAAGCGCGTCCGCCATAGGAATTGGATTTGATAGATGGTGATACATAACAGTGAGCGAGTTGGTGATCGCAAAGTTATGCAAAGTAATTTACAATATATAATGTAAATTTTCCATTATATATTGTAGGCAGAACAAACCTATGAAATCTTGGTGTGCATTTCTTGAATGAAGGAAGACTGGAAGTTTGATAGCTTCAGTCAGATCAAATTGCTTCTCAAAATACCTGATGGCACAAGTTATGTGTTTTTAAAATACTTAACATATGAAATTTTGGTCATTGGTAATAATAAATAAATAAATCTGGGTACACACTGCTTACTACATTCATTTAGTAAGAATAATCAATCTATACACACAACTCTCAACTCCCATGTTAATCTTTACAGAGGGAGGAATACCAGAGAACCCAGCGAAAAGCCCTTGTTTCAAGGGAGATAACAACACATTGAACATTTCAATTTACAAGTGTGGGGTTCACAGGGCTCAAACCAGTTACCTGAACCATTGGATTCATGGTGGTGAAAGATGATGCATTAGCAGTGTATTTGACCTATTAGACCCATGTTGCCTTAGACTCTACAGAGAGAAACTGATGGTGGATACTAAAATATTTTTGGCAAACTCTCTAGCATGTAAATGGGTGAACAGGCAATGTTTTGGAAGAAAAACATTGAACATATGAGAAGATACAACAGGTTAAGGAGGCTGGAAAGTGTTTTGTGCCTTCACATACACTCACAATAAATTTATTATGAACTAAAAAAACCAGGAAAGCCAAAGACAATAAACCTCCTGATCCTTCCCTGTGAGTCAAACCCAAAATAAGTATACTAAATTCAATCTGTGAGTTTGCCACAAATTGACATAGATCAGCCCAAAGGTTATTTCAGAGAAATCATTACTACATTACTTTAGCTGTAATTCCTTGGGACAGAAATGGAGACGATCAAAATCTGCAAGAAGTAGGAAAATATTCTTTTTGACATTTAAGCATTATTATAAAATAAAGCA
This sequence comes from Actinia tenebrosa, assembly GCF_029948245.1. Classification (NCBI taxonomy): domain Eukaryota; kingdom Metazoa; phylum Cnidaria; class Anthozoa; order Actiniaria; family Actiniidae; genus Actinia; species Actinia tenebrosa. Next base: position 5,942,882 of record NW_028292581.1, on the reverse strand, counting down.
ATGGATTTTTATGTATTATTATATGATTTCTTTCATTTATGAATTACCTAGGCCACATTCTCCTAGTGCAACCACCTTGCCTTTGTTCTCTTTTGCAAATGAAATCAAATCACTCAAGTATTCATCAGGGTTGGTTCCATCTTTTTCAAATTCTCCACATCGTGTTGGATGACATCCAACTGTACAATATAGTACATCTATCAGTAAAACAAGCAGTATATTAGACACCTAGTACTGTATTTAACAAATACAACAGCTTTTTCCATGCTCAGTTCAGTAATAAAGCACGCAGGAAGTGACATAAGCACGAAAAAATTGTAATTATGGAGAAGGACAAGCCGTAGGCCAGTGCTTCTTACACTTCTTGAGTGCTTCACCGTTTCCTAAGTGCGTTTATTACTGAACGGAGCACAAAAAAGCTGTTTTATTAGTTTTATTATATTTATATTATATATTATATACTAATTTCATTTGAGTATTGAATATATTTGCGCAAAAAGAAAGAAGGTCTCAGGATTTAGCAGCACTTTGCATGCGTGGAAGGCATCAGCACTGTGATCCGTTCACTAATAAAGCACAGTTTTTGACCAATCAGGGCGTATTTACTATCCTAACTATATAATAAATATAATGAATGTATGATAATAAAGAATTATATTAACTTGGAGTAAATTTTTGTATTTTTTTTTAATTTTTCTGTAATGACCCACTGTAGATAACTTTATATGAGCACTTGCGCTTTAAAATTGTTTGTTGGCAGGAAAAAAACCATGACAGATAGGGTTAACCAACATATGCTAGAATGATGACTCTGTCCAGGACATAGGCAATATCATGGAAATCGTATACCCTGTCTAAGGCCGGAAACCTGAAAAACAATACCCTATCCAGCAGAGCATCTCTTTGGGGCTGATAAGTAGATTCAATTCTGAAATAGTGGGGGGGGGGGGGGGGGGGGGGGGGGGAGGTGGGGGTTGAAAACTTCTGCTATCTACCCCCTTTTCCAACTGTGGTCTCATTTAAAAATGTAACTTGCCATGAGTTTTGGCCAATTCCAATGCATTCCTACTTTCTTTTAAATTCCCTGCTGTAATTATCATCTGCAAAATTGATGAAAATAATTCATATATTGTGCATAGTTCAAGAAATTAACAATGCTGCTCCCCTCTCCCCCCAGAGGAATTTGGAATTTCTGAGGGGTGGGGGTCAAAGAAAGAACAAAATTACAGAGATTGTATGGAAGAAAATTGGAATTTCAGGGGGGTATTTTTAAAAACAAATCCTCTGTGGGGGATAATTACTGGAACTACGCTTTGATTTATCGTTACAGTATTAAAGTTTAGGTAAAATAATCCAAACTTGTGAATTGTTATCATAAAATTATACATTCTACACACCTTTTTCATTCCAACCTTAAATGCTCTTTGTAATACATCTTCGAAGTCATCTATTGACATCAAATTTTCATATCAATGTTGAGCATAGTAATTAGGGTTTTGAATTTCTTTGGATATAAGCTTACTTTATTCATCAACAGCTGGCATTAAAATTATAATGGTAAGAATAAAACCCAGTAATGGATAATCCAACCTGTGTGAGCCTGCTTGCCATGATATTTCCCTCTAAACACTGGATCTGTAGTTGAAGAAGTTTACCTAATCAGTTCTTTATAATCTTGTAATATTTAAAAGTTCCTACCTATTCTTAAACTTATGTTTAAAATTGATTTGAAAGTTAATTTTGCTTACCAGTTAAATTTACCCCAATATCTTTGTCGTGTATGAAAAAAAAAACATTTGAAAAATGAGCAAAAAAGGAATAGAAATAAAATAAGCATTATAGGGATCTTCTTAAAAATTTACCAATGAACCTCAAAGAACGTTCAGCCATCTTGCGAAGCATCAAAACACCACAGGAAATCCAATCAGTATTTAGTCATTCAAAGACTAGCCTTAGGTTAACCAACAGTTTGTGTTTGGCCGACACGCAGGCCATCAAAGACTCGCCAGCTTGTGTACTGTTGAATATAACAAGTCAATAAAAAGGAAACTTTAACTTTAACGCCGTCTATAAAAAAGAGTTTAGAACTGTACTGACGATTCGAACCGTTTATAGCTGACTTTGTATGGTGAGGGTAGTGGGGGCAGCCTCTTTTTTTCTGTAACGAAAAAATGTGTTGGATATTTATGATATTTAATTTCTACTAAAGTAAAAGTTTGTAGTTTTGGGGTCACTGAAAAAATGTTATGCTTCAGTGAGAGCCACCTAAAAATACTATTTCCATAGTCCTTCGGAGTACGTACCTTTGGAGTCAAAGGAAAAAAGATTTGGGTTGCCTGTGGTATACTAATTACGCTCCAACAGACATCACTCCAACATGCATCGCTCGATCGTTCAGCATGAAAGAACTTGAGGGACTGCTTTTGTTTACCGGCCTACTGGAAGTCCTGACTATTATTATCTTCATTGCTTGGAAGCCCACATAATTATTCATTGCCATGGGTCCTATAACGTCATAAATTACGTTTCACTGCTCTGATAATAGCAAAGTATACGGTGACGCTGCAACTCAATAACCGGACTTTATCCAACATTCCGAAGTGCCGTAGGGACGCTCAAAAAAAAACCCAAAACGTTTAAATCTTAAAGAAAATCGTTGATTAGGTTATCTTGAACTCTTGGCTTACAAGAGCGATTTTTCTAACAGAATTTCCGATTTGAATTTAATTAAGTCATTCATTATACACTGAAAGTACACTGAACGGTATGAAAATCGGCAGCCTATTTTCGTACGCGTACTTTGCCGTCGCGTTGTGGTTGTTTCAGGGCTTCAGCTCTGTTCACTCTCTAGGTAAGTGTTAAATATTTTGCTTTGTGCTTGATTAGTTTATGCAGTTTAGTCGAAATTTTTAATCCTTTCGAAAGGAGACTAACCATCAGATAATACAAGAATATAATTTCCGACAGCTTTTATGAAGCTTTATTTTGTACAATTCACAAACTTTAGTTCGTGGTCTTGAATAACATCTATTTTTTATGGTTTAGGAAACGATGATGCGAAATTTTTTAAGAAATGTAGTCTTTAGAGTAAAGTATTTATTTACATGACAACGAGACAATAATAAAGCTTACATAACTTTTCGTTATCAAGTCTTCCTTGCAAAGTCTCTCCTGACTTTTAGATATGCATTTTTCTAACAGCTGTCTTACAGCAAAGCAAATTTAATCTACATTATTTACGAATCCATACAAAGTTTATTTTCGTTGTATATTTTTGGGATTTCTTCAAGAAAAACTAGGATACTGAAACGACAGTTTTAGTTTATAGTGCGTTCTCAAAAAAATAAATTGTTTGAAAAACCTGTCAAACCAAAATAGGAAACAACATATTAAATTTTTTGCGTGGATTACAGTGCATTTAAAGTCCCTAATATCAGGCTCATAAAGTAGGTAAATTATTACTATATATGCATGTTATAGTACACTCAACAAAATTACTCGACTCTGATTGGTCAAGAGGAGTACAATTAGTATATGTAATAGGACTCCATGCTGACAAAATTGGATGAGGCTGTAGGCCGAGTCCAATTTGAAAGTCAAAGGAATTTTTCGAGTCTAATTATTTCTTGATTGGGGAGCATGAAATCCCATTACCTATTAATTATATAGCTGCCTAATTAATCCCATATCAACAAGACCTGTCCAATTAAGAAAATAATTGGACAGTTACCTATATGGGATTAATGAGAAGCTGTATAATTATAGCATTAATTACACCTTTTGCTGTTCATTAACCGCAAAGGAATATTCATTGAAGCGAAGAAGCATTGTCATTAGAGCGAACAGGCGTGCAATAAGGCGAACGGAGTCTCAATAGTGCGATGGAACGTTCATTAAGAAATTTAGCATTGAATTTGACAATCATGAAGATGTTTGCGTGGGTTCATTAACATTTTCAAACTTTCGTTAGCGTTTTGGTGCAGACAATAAACCACAACACACATTCAATACAGTATATTGGACAATTATTTATGCAATACACAGGCAACCCATAATAAACAAAACACCAACGGTTATTGATTTGAATTTAATCGGCTATCAGTTTACAGCGCCGATCTGATCACAGCACAGATCTGATTACAGCTTATGTAATAGGAAACCGATCACAAAACAGGAAACCCACAAAGAGCAAAGTCACTTTTCTAAGAGAAGCAAAAAAATATAGCCGGGTTCCCTGTGCTTTTGTCAGCCTTCTATGTTAAGATAATTATTTGGTCAGCAGTTATAAATTTGGTGCAAGCTGATTGGCTGGAAATTTCAAGATGCTGCATGCAATGTTGCGACCATGTTCACACGATGAAATTCATTGCTCACGATGTTGTAAGAGTAGAGCGTGATTCAACTTCAGATTTGTTGCATGCAACGTTGTAGGCAACAAGTTTCAGGGGTAGACACATGTTGCAACAGTCCTGTTGCGTGCAATGTTGCACCTTATGTCCGTCCATACCTTAACTATCCAAATCGGGTAGTAGAGAGGAATGGATCAGGGGAGAGAGAGGATGGAGAAACAGCTAAAAAAGGGAGGGAGGAGCAGAGGGAAAAACTAGAATAGAGAGAGAAGGGAGGGACAGAAAAGAGGAAAAGGAAAGATTAAAATAATATTGATAGCTGTGCACAACGTTGATCAATACCAACACCTGTTGTTATTGAAGTTGCAACCCAAATTGAAAGTGAGACCAGCCATTCAGCACCAAAGAAGGAAGTTACCTATTACCCGTTGCCAGGAAAAATGTTTCATTTTGATCAGTAGATAAAAGTTGGTGTTACATGGAACAACTTGCAACACCGATTTTTCATGCAACGCTATTGAGCCATTTGTGTGTCGATTTGTTTCGACATGTTACACCGGAACAACTTTTCGCGCAGCATTTACTTTAGTATTCAGTCCACGCGCTGCCAACTCACTCACATCTATCTTTTTTCTTCTTTTCTTGCTTTTATCATTTTTCATCAACTACAAAAGCTTTATCTTGTCTGTTCAGTTCAGTAGGTTTAGACAATTATTGCAGTTGCTGTACTCTTTAAACTTACTTCTTCTATAGTTGGCACCATTTTGTTGCGTGTCAAATCGGCGATGGACATGTTACATGCATCAATTTGCTGAAAATTCGTCATCTTGTGTTGCAAGTTTTTGAAGCCAGATCAAAAACTTGCAATGTGTTGCAGAGTGAAAAATTGCAAGAAGAATCGTCCTTGGTGCTATGCTACACGACAAGGATTTTTTGTGCAACAGTTGCGCAAAAAATCGGCATTGCAAGTTGGTCCATTTTCATTTCCTTGGCAAAGTTTATAGAATAATATAAAATAAAATAAAATATTTTCATTTTTCAAATTTGAATAAAATAAAAAAAAAAGGTTTTTCTTTTTTTTCTGTATAAATCCCTGACCATCAACTACCATTCCTTGATAGAAAATAAAATCCCTAATGCTTGGAATGCCTTCTCTGTATACAAATAGATCAGTTTCTTCAGTATCAAGATGCACGTCTATTAAATGGAAAATTACCAATAGATAGGTTGGATGAGTCTCACCTACGCATACGTCACAGAAGGGATGCTGACCCATTAAAAAATGCTACGGTAAATATAACTTAACATTTTTCTTTATAATATCTTAACTTTACCTGGTAACTCACATAGCAATTAAATAACACTGGCTTCAGCTACCATGATCTTGAATCCTATTATTTTAAGGCTTGATAAAAACCCTGCCAGGGCCCAGTTGTTCAAAGCCCAATTTATTAGTGCTAATCCTGGGTTAACTCTTAATAAGACCTATAGTGAATCTTGGATTAGCGCTAATCCAGCTTTGAACAACCCGGCCCAGGACTGTCCAGCTATATTAATATGATCTTCTCCTACATGTATTCTTTAAAATAATGAAAACCTAGTCTGATACATTAACTTGGCTCTTGGTAGCCATGGCTGTCACCTTACTGCTGCAGTAAATGCCTTATTACCCAAGCAGCTAGTAAATCTGATTTGACACGGAATGTAATAATACAATCTGATAGCTTAGAGCTATGATCAATAAGAGGACAGACACATAATGAATCACTCATGCACAGAGTCTGCATGTGTTTGAAACCATTTTTCTTTTAAGCTTTTTCTTACTATGGTCTTATTAATTATAGATGACATCTTGAAAGTTAAAAACTCGTGATTCCACTTGAGTGTTGGACATTTTAAGATGTCATCTATGATCAACGAGGCAACAGTCAATAGAAATCAGTGAGCGATTTGTTAAATTTGTCATGCTTTATTAAAAGTAAAATTGCCTCCTTTTTATCCTTATACTTAGAAAGATGACCACAAATATTATAAATCCATTTATTCCCAAAATCAAGAAAATGATTGGTTTGAACTGTCAGATCATCCAGAGAAAAAGACAGACCCTTATCTTTCAAAGGGATTCTTGAAATCAAAGGTATGAATGGTACTGGCTATGAACAAAAGGATTAAATGATCACAGGGAACCCAACCAAGCTCTTTGGTTGTGTATTCTCGACTTTCACATCCCCATAATGCCTTGCGTTTTTTGGGGGTAACCAATCAAAAAACTGCCCCAAATTGAAAGGTTTCTTAATTGAATTTATACTATACCTGCTTTTATCTGTGCAATACTGATTATCAGTTTATTCCAAGTTATTTTTGCGTGTACAGATCATGAAGAGTTTTGGTCTTACAGAAAATGTATTGACTTATGAAAAAATGTTTAAAATTTACCTTAAACGTCTTCAAGCTTCTATCTTTTTCTGTCTTTTACTTCTTCATTTTATCTTTGGATACCAAACAAGGTATTTTCAACATTGTCTGATCAGCCTTCAGCAAAATAAGTGGGTTTTTACCCTCTGGTTACCCCCCAAAGACGCAAAGGATTATGGGGATGTGAAAGTCGAGAATGACAAAACAAACATACATTTTAATGAAACTTTGCATGATTATTAACTTAGTCATGATTATTCCAGAAACCATTAAAAATTATTATTTATCAAAACCAATAAATTAATGAAATCTTTATAATCTTGTTTGACTAATGTATAGTTAATATTATTTAGAATTTTCAATTACAATTTACCTTTCCTTATTATGGCCACCCTGTCACCAATGCTACAATCACTACTGGAGGTATAATTATAATACATTTCATAATTTATTAATGATAACTATTTGCCGAAGGCGAATAATTATTTTAGTATTTTTAACACCAGTGAATTTGATAAATAATGGAAAATGACTGGGTTTTTTTTGTTCAAATTCTTATCTCTGCAAGCAGCACAAATTGGCAAATGAGGGTGTGAGAGTTATATCCACCTGTAGGTGAATATAGCAGCATGAGACGTAAATATTGTTACCAATGAGCATGCCGGATTTATCATATTTACTTGTGTGAAAATACTAATCATTATTATTATAGAGTGCAAACAATTAATTCGTGAAACACTAATTACTAAATAGTACAAAATAGTGCTAATGAAACAATAGAAAACAATGGAATTTGCATGAAATTGTGCTATTTAGTATTACTAAAGTTTCAGGGTTATATTGTTTGCACTCTATTGTCTCATCTTGTCACATTATTAACACTTAATTAAATTTATAATTTGACATAATTTTTAACTTATATTTTATACACATCACTCCCTTTAAGGAGCTCTTGTATCAAAATTTTTTTCCACACTCAGCTCTATAACACAGCTCTTGTTATTTTATTACAACACACACCACATTGATTTTGAATTAGGGAGGAAAACCAGAGTTAAAAAATTAAAAACCCTAATGCATTATACAAACTCATCTCATATTTGCAGTGCAATCAATCATTGATCCCTTTGATAACCCCAGGTTTGAACTACATAGTGGTGAGAGACTGTGATGAAACAGTGTCTCTGTGTTCCATTACAGCCACCCACGTGCACAATAAATTTGTTTGTACCTATATTAACTCAGGATAACTCAGCTTTAGTTAATTATTAATTTCTATCCTATGTAATCAGGCAATCTTTTTTATATAAATTTATCAGCAATTATAATAGTACGCTACATGTATTGCCCTTATGGTAAACATACATACCCTCTTGCTTACCACTTCTTTCAACTCCCATCTGGATCTACCAGTGTGAAGGGTAAGGAGAAATTATTACCAAGTTATACTGTAACTGTTGGAAATGGAATCATTTTATTGAAAATAGCTAGTCACTTTATTCAGAGCGGAATGAAAAAAAGTAATTAAGAGTAATTGTTTTGATAATTTTAGTCAATGTATCTAATCTTACAGGCTTTTTGTACGTTGGTTATGTGGAAACATCTCTCATAACAAGCGTCATGTACATTGCCCCATTTATGGCACCATTCAACCCATCCCTCAATGAAAGTGCAGTGATATACTACTTCAGTAATGGTAAATATCTTGCATCATATAGAGACTTTGCACCATCATGTGATGGCAGCCGTGACAGGAGTAACATAACTCAGCCATGACAGGAAGAAGGAACGATTGAATTTGGTCTAATCTGATTTGGTTAATGCTTCCTGTCATGTAAAGTTTAAATTATGAATGTGATTAAAATTATTATTTGTTTGAATTAGAGTGAAGTTGTTAAACACGTGAAATAGCTATTAGACTAACACACATTAGTAGCCCAGGGGGCTACCTTATGAAAGGGGGCGGGGGTCCTTGTCGTCCCTTTTAGGGTTTGGAAACAGGGTTTTGGTCCCGCTTAGGGTGATAACGACGGGAATGCGCACCAACTGAATTTTGTGGTCCCTTTTAGGGTATAAGATCTACAAAAAGGCAAGCGAATTGTATGTGACAACGTCGTCATAAATTCGCTAGAGCAGACATTTGATGCAAATAAAATTGAGAAACCAAACAAAAAAATGTGTTATTGATTGGTTCCTCTTAGGGGTGAAATTTCATCACTGCCACGCCCTTCTTCCCAAAATACAGGTCCCTTTTAGGAGTCATTTTTTCGGAATTTCCGACGAGGACCCCACCCCTTTTATAAGGGAGTCCCCCCTCAGGATTAGTAGACCTTAATTCCATTGATTTCTTTTCTGTCTATTTGACTATTACACGTTGACTAATAATTTTTATTTCACGGGTTAAATGCCTTCACTCTATCGAACATTTTTTAGTTAACAGTGGTCAATTTGGTCATGTATTTATGATGCATATATATAATGCTTTCTAAATTGTTCAAAATAAACTTCCTGTAATGAGCACTTTTTTCTAAGATTGAATTGTTTGAATTTACAAACTTAAGTGAGTAAGTGTTTGTTTCATTTGATCCTTACAGCAACACAGTTTACTGTACAATGGACAAACCTTCATCTTTCCAACAAAGAAGAAGGTAATTTGATTTATATTGTTCCTCTGTTGGTTTATGTTTCAAGATTACATTTCTTGTTTGGGGGTTGCATGGCTTAAACGGCAGCAGAAATGAGGTAATGACAGAGCTAAATTTAATTTCACTGTTCATCATGACTGGCAAATGACTGGCCGTTATTTTTTGTCCTGTGGGTAGGGTCCGTCTCCTGCGCATCCAAGACAGGGAACGAAATACCCTCACTGACCACTGAGTCTGGAGGAAATGAAGGACTATTAACAGTCTGTAGCATGGTACATTGTTATTTCTGATTTGTTAGGCATATATTTTATTACAATAAAGTATCAAGCCTCGTTCATTCTGTATTAACATTAAATATTCCTTTCAGCTGGCCCCTTCACCTTCCAGGCTTCCTTGTACAAAGATGGAAGAATTAAGTTTGCTTACAAATTGGTGAGTAAAAATAAGATGATAATCATTGTATTACTACTGCTATTCTCAATATAAAATTGTCGTGAATACTTTTTGCTGCCTGTCAATCAAAAGGATGCAATCTTTTGAACCAAAACCAAATTGTGAATCGCCCAGACTCAATTGACAGAACAAGACTTAGTGTAAAATGGGAGAATCATGCCAATTTGCCATGTTGAATGCTGATTGCTTTAATTTGCATGATTGTAAATAGATATCTAGTATTAAATGTTTTTATGTATCTTTCTTCTCCCTATGAGTAAATAAAGGTTGTTGTTGTTATTTGTTGTTGTTGTTGTTGCATTCGGTCATATATGATGGCAATAGTAATGGTGGTGGTCGGTAACTCTGTTCACCGACCACTTACCGTTATCTTACTGTCAGTTATCTTACCATTATACGCTTTAATACGTTTTTGTGTAATGGTCAAATTCTGCATTTCTGCATTATTTTGTAAATAATACACCATTGTATGTAAACATCTAGAGGGTAACACCTAGTGTTTCCCTCTTAAATTGTAAATAATACACCTTTGTATTTTGTAAAAAAGAAAAAAAATCTTGCCGTTACCTACCAGTTAACATAACAACCACTAACCGACCACTTATCAACCAAGTACTTACAGTACAGATTGTTAAATATTACCAAATATGATTTTGTCAATGGACAGGAGGACTGGTCATCAAGCACATGATTTTTGTTTCATTTAATACTAAATAACTTTTTTCTTTACTTTTCAGATTCCTTTGACACCATCCGAAGTTCTTGAAAAGAACCCTTTAGCGTCGAAACATCCTGTTAGAGTTGGGATATCAGATGCATTTTTTGGCTACAGGACTTATTATGCTGTTCAATACAAGAGATGTAAGTGTACAGTTTGAAATATCAGGGAAATAATAAGTAAAAGTTTGATAACTTTTACAGTCTGTGAGGATATCTTTAAATCATTGAAAAAGATCCTTTCATGTTAGTTTAAGCTTTGGGGAGAGATCTCTAAACGAAAAAAAATCAAAACAAAACGATATAAAAAGCGAAAAAACTAAAACTACACATTCAATTTGATAGGGGAACTAAATTTACACAAAGTAATTTTCATCCAGGCCCTTTCTAGATGGAATTAGAATTTGGAAGTTGATTTTTGCTAAAGGAGGAAAAACTGGAGAACCGGGAGAAAAAACCCTTGAAGCACAGGAGATAACCAATGAACAACTTTGGGACTCACATACGACGAGTCTGAGAATCAAACCAGGGTCACATCGGTGAGAGGTTAACTCTCTCACCCCTGTACACCTCCTGTGCTTCCCATGCTTTTCTAATCACATATGATGAAATCTCTGGGAATTGAACCTCAGTGAGACCTGAGGCGAGTGCATTATTGCTACACCACCCTTGATTCCCTTAAACGAAAGTACAATGAATCAACTGGTAAGAGAAGGAAGCGTAAAAGGATCAAGTTTTACAAGAAATGTAATTAATGTATACTTTTTATCCATCCAGTAAAAGGCAAGAAAAATGTTTGCCAGTTGACACTTAGAATATAACAGTTCTTCACATTGTCTTTAACTTACAGGGATTAAAGTAAGAGTCTTCTATATCTATCATAAAGTGGATAAAATCAAGGATATCAAATCAAATGGATCAGAATTACTTTTATTCCCTGTCAAAAGTAAGTAAATAATTAACAATAATCATCATATTGTTTTACAGCATGTACTTCTTTTGCACTTATGTCACTTCCTACATGCTTAATTACTGAATGGAGCATGGAAAAAGCTGTTTTATTTTCTTTACAATAAAACAACCTGTTAAGTTTTCAATTCTGTTTTGTTACACTTATTTAATGAAAAGTTTGCTGCACACATGTGCATAGTGTCATAAACGGTGCTCCATTCACACTAGGTATCACTTAGAAGTGTCACTAAGTGTGCAATTTGTTTCTTTCTTGCTTTTTCTCTCCTTAAAAGCAACTATATACCTCCTGTCTGCATTCATTCATTCAATATATGCACACTAAGCATAGCCTAAGCAGTTGTTTCCTTGACTTTCAATGCTTTTGCTTCATTAATGTTTATTTACATCATAGACTGTATTGCTGCAAAAAGCTGTGAAGAGTGTACGAACCTTACTGTCTCCCAATCTGTATTTACTTGTTCCTGGTGCTTTAAACTTCAGAGGTAATGTGTCACTTCTTATGACTCCAGTCATTTTCATTAGCAGACCAGCTTCACGTTCTGTCACTAGTTCTCCTCAGTTACTGGGAGGAAAATGGCAATTCTGGAGGGGAGGGGCATCAGAGAAATAACAAAATTTTGTGTGGAAGACAATTGGAAGTTCCTGGGGTAGGGGGGTCTTTTTACAAATTCCCAGCATGGTGAGGGTATGGATATTTTCTGGAACTACACAAAAGTTTAATTCTGAGATGTAATGACGTTGTCTTAAGTATCACTGGTGGCCATCATGAGACTGATGAAATTTCAAGGGAAAATGTACAAAACAAACCAATCTTTTAGTTTTGCCTGCCTCATGCTTGCCCTCAATACTATCAATGACATCACATCTGGAAATGATACTATAATAATAATTATTATTACTAATAAGTAATGCCACTTGGCAATCATCACTGAATTCACGGATGAGTCCTTATAGATTAGGTTAATGTAAAAAACATGAATTCTTACGCAAAATAATACCAGAAAATTAATTTTTAATTATACAGGTGCTCTGACTCTTTCGATCGTCATCGTGTTGAATGGATAAAGAAATCATGTGACACTATTGCTATCAAAGAGGTATACTATTACATGTACCAAGGTCTTATTTCTGTTATAAAAGAGGGTACATATTACATAGTGCAGTTTTTTTATGGCTGTGAAAAGTTCACGGCACAAATACGGTCGTGACACAGCAAGAGAATTGCATGAGAATTTACTCTCCATCCAATCAAATACCCGGAACACGGCATAATCACGGCACCAACACGGTCACGCCAAGATCACAGCACTTTTAGACCAATCATATTGCGCGTGAAAAAAATCAGCCAATTAAAATTCTAGAAAGTATCACGGTCACAGCATGTCACGCTTACGGCACTGAGCTTTTCACAGTCATACGAAAACTGCACTATAGTCAATTCTGATACTGACCCCTTTAATTCATGGGGTGGTCAATTGCAAGCACAAAGCACTCAAGGGAGGCTGCAAAGTATTTATTGTAATATTAAACATTGACCAATAAACTGAAATATGGAAAATTGTCAGTTTGAAAAGGAATCCTAGTAAAAACCAACAGGCAAGTTTATAGTTGTGTGCTTAGAAGTTAGTGTGCTTCATCAATCAATACTTTATTTGTTAAAGCAGGTTAAACTTACATATTATAGTAGTTATAATTAAATATATAATATAATAATCTAATAAACTACTACAAATATCGGCAGCCTAAGGCTGATGTGGACCTGCTGAAAATATTGAAAGTTAAGAATAAATATTGGTAGTATAAAGCTAATATAAATAATATAATCTAAGAACTAAAAATCTAAAAACTTTAAAATATGCTCAAAATATTAAATATAGTGTTGGTGAGTGTGGAATGGGTTGTACTCACCACGTAACATTTAAGATTATTATTTTATATTATATCCTTCCAGAATGTTTCAGTGATTTAATAGTCATATTGTTCATATTTAACAGTACAAGAAGTGTTCAGGAGGTGGTGGTGACTCTGGCTCGTATAAAAGGGATGTCTACTCTAGTCAGTCATCTGGAATCAGTACAGGGGCTGTTGTAGCTATCATAGTTGTCTTTGTGGTACTGGTTATTGTTATAGGACTAGGAGCATGGTGTTTCTATGCTTATACCCATCCTGTTACGCCTTCTGGACTTTTCCTTATTGAGGTAATTGGTTAACCTTTTAGAAACATAACTTTCACAACCCCTAAAAAAAACCGTCCTCGTTTGTTTCTACGAGGGTACTTAATAGCTAGTCGTTAAGGAACCTGTGGCAGTCATTCCTTGATCAAATTGGAATTTAGGAGTTGAATTTTGTGGAGGGAGGAAAACCGGAGAACCCAGAGAAAAATTCTCCAAGCACCACAACCACACCACAACCACAAACAACTCTACTCACATATGACACTGATAGCCCGGAGGGACTAACAACAGCTATACTCACATACAACACCAAGCCCAGTGGAGCTCGAACCTGGGTCGCATTGATAAGAGGCAAGCACTCTCACCACTATGCCACCCGTGCTTCCATTGCATATACTGTCCTTGTCTGTTGAGGATAGCACTAAATTGTTCTTGGCACTCTCCTTCTGGTGAGAGTGCTATGGGGGAAAAATAGATATTAATTGCCTGTTTTTAGTGAAATTTGCTTCATAATCATTGAACTAGTCAGTAATCAAAACATCAGGTTTTTTGAATGGTTGAAGGGTTATGTGATTTACTAGTAAACTTTTTGTTTTGCTTTTACTAATCCACAGCTTCGTAACAAACCAGCTCAATTCTTCCAACCAAGAGAACAACCAACGGTAGCGGGTGCAACTTCCACAGCCAGTAGAGCTTAATGAATCAATATGCACAAGGGCCACGAAAGTCTGGAAAGTGTCATCTGCAATAGCCAGCATTCAACCTTTTATAACTATATATCTTTTTCAGCCTTTATGTATGAATTTTTTCTTATTTAATATATTGCACTTCCAGTGTAGATACTCCAAATTGGACCACTTTGATAAAGTTAACCAATCATAACAGAGAATGAAAACAAAGAATCCTAACTTAACCAATCAGGAGCAAGCAATAAAGTCTAGATCTGATTATCTTTCTGCCAGAGAACGTATAGAAACAATCTAAGCACAGGGTTCATTCTGAGAGGTAAACCACTTAAAATTCATAGACTATTCGAGGACCCAAAAATGAATATGCAAGGAGTATGTTCAGCTAACTATACCAAGGTTTTACACAGTGGTTGCACATGGCCGACTTTCTGATTTTCCAATCTTTCTGACTAGATCTATTTCAAAACCATGTAAGTAATGATCAAAGCAAAAATTCAAGGAGTTTTCAAGGAGTTTCGCTATAATCATAAAATTCAAGAGCTTTTCAAGTGCCCTTGAAAACGTGAATTTAATTCAAGGAGTTTTCAAGGAGTTTAAGGAGTAGCACGAACCCTGTAAGCAACAATCTGTGGAAATGAAAAGTAATATTAAATGAAGCCAATATGCTACTGATTCTGCTTTCTCCATATTGGCTACGGCTTTCACTCAACATTATGATTGGTTAGCTCAGTAAAAGCGTTCCTAATCGGGTGTCCACACCCAAATAATTTTATCACTTTGCACTTTGCATTCATAAAGCAGTTTTCATATGACTGTGAAAAGCTCACGGCACAAACACGGTCATGACAAGGCAAGGGATATGCTAATCATGATACTCAAGAATTTACTCTCCATCCAATATTAAATACCCAGAACACAGCATAAACATTCTGTAACCAAGGTAATAATCCCAGTCTTTTAGCTCATTATTTGAAGTGCCAATGTATTTACTAGGTTTTCTATAGATAATTGGACTGCATTTAATAATTGTTGTATACACTAATTTTATAATTTATTGTGACCAACAATATTATTATAACTCCATTCCAGAACTTTGGGTTTTCATTTTCAACTAGCTCTTAATATAATTGTTATCTTGGACAGAATTGTACAACTGAAACGTCAACACAGACATTCAGAATTTTGTTTGTCATTAGTTAAATATGAAAAATAGGTATTAATTTCACAAGCACTTTTGCCAAGTTAAGAAGCAATAATAAAAAATCTGGGTGTTAAAGGGGGCTGGGAATCACTTTCGTATACAGGAAATCGAAAAGGTTCAAGTACAGTTTGAAAACAATTTCACAAGTGCAGTTTAAATCAAGATTTTCAATTCCACAAGCCAGAGGTGAGTTCAATTTAAAAATCTTGATTTTAAACTGCACTAGTGATATTTTTTCCAAACTGCACAAAAACCCAAAAACCCAATTTTCTTTTATAATATGACCATCAAAATGTTTTTAAATTTTATGATTTTTTTTGCTCACTGATTTCACCCTATTTGCAATGATTTCAAAGATCCAACACATACCAGCCCAATCACAATTGAGATATTTTGGTGGTCATATTGTTAGATTAGAAATCAACCAGATAGAAGCTAGGTCGTTGTCACAAGACAGGTCTTGGCAAGCGACGCAAAACGAGTTGAGGGTAGAAAATACTCAATGTAATAATATGATAATGTAAATGAATGGACCCTTACTCATAAATATGATGTATACTGTATTTACTTGTTTAAGCACTGCCCCCAATTGAACACCGCGAATGAGTGCTGCCTTTATAGTGGTTTTCTTTATAGCCATACCAGAAAAACATTGGTATTTTGTATTTTTTAAACGTAACTTGCATTCACTTTGTATTAAAACATTGGTTACACATTATGAATGTGGTAAACACATTTAAGAAGATAAGTGGCACCTTTGAATAAATGCCACCCCAGAATTGATGCAAAAAAAAGAAACAAAAAAATTAATACATGCTGCAGCACTTAAACGAGTAAAAGCAGTATATTGCACAATATGCCACATTGTTATGTAAACCTTGTATCAACTTTATTTTATAAAATAAAAAACACTTTCAAACTCTTTTATGTACAAGTTTATAGAATTATTCTTCTAATAATTTAGTGTAAAATATATTAATCTTAAAATGTAACGACATGTTAATAAATATAATAACTCTTTAAATCATCAGAATGCACACAATATGCCCAGGAAAAAGTACTAATTAAACTAGTAATTCTGGAGGGAAGGGGTCAGAGAGGAATAAAATTACAGGGTTTGTATGGAAGAAACCATCATGTAATTAGGCATGATGAGGAAAAGAAGTTTTGCACCCAAGCTAGACCACAATGCATCATGTTTACTGGGTGAGGAAAAGAAGTTTTGTACCCAAGCTAGACCACAATGCATCATGTTTACTTGGTGAGGAAAAGTTTTTTACCCAAGCTAGACCACAATGCATCATGTTTACTTGGTGAGGAAAAGTTTTTTACCCACGCTAGATCACAATGCATCTTGGTTACTTGGTGAGGAAAAGAAGTTTTGTACCCATGCTAGACCACAATGCATCATGTTTACTTGGTGAGGAAAAGGAGTTTTGTACACAAACTATACCAAAATGTATCTGGCTTACTTTGTTAGGAAAAGGTTTGTACTCAAGCTAGACCATGATGCACCATGTTTGCTTTAAGATCTCCATACAGAGAATGTAGGCTGGTTTTCCTGCTTAGTTTCAGCTGGTTTGTCCATGCTGTAGTTAGTACCCAAAACATCATTAGCTGTAGGTGATGATCCTGAAAAATAGAATGGGTTACTGTCTACCCTCTATAATAGAGTGGAAAAGTTGGTTGGTTTGATTCTTGATCACAGATCTCAATAGAGCTTGTGTTGTCTTCACCCTTGCCAGAAGGTTTATTCTCCTGGGCCTGGTTGTACAAAGGGTGAATAGCACTATCCGACAGATAAATCTTATCCAGTGGATAACTAATTATTGAATAACAACATTGACTTATCCACTGGATAAGGATTTATCCATCAGGGCCCGGTTGTACGTGTATGAAGAGTGAATAGCGCTATCCCACTGATAAATCTTATCCAGTAGATAAATTTATTGGATAACTGCATCACTTTATCCACTGGATTAGGACTTATTCACCAGATAGCACTCTATACTCTACGTACAACCGGTCCAGATAGCGCTATCCACTCTTCGTACAATCAGGCCTGACTCTTCAGTTGTCCTCCCTCCTTGTTAGTGAGTGTAGAGTGTTTATTTGAGTGTTTAGTTTATTTTGTAATTTCGTTATGATTGTGACTTTTTTTCCTCCCTCTTTAGTTCATATTGATTTAAGTATTTGTGTGTATGTATTGTTTCATTATACTTATAAACCAATAAACATAAAATAAAGTGTGGAGTGTGCTACATGTACATACAGCATGTAAACATTAGCCTCTGGCTAGGGAGACAGGGAAAGAACTGAGTGCATCATGATGTCAAATAAATATTTATTCTTTTTTTTTTTATTAGTAACAATATGTAGCTTGAGGATTACCTGAATCTCCAATAAAAAATGGATCTCTTTTTAGTACATATGCTGATCCTGGTCTTGAAAAAGCAGCCTTGAAAAAAAGCAAAAAAAGGGGAAATTGAATGGTATACCTCTATTTACTAATAATGCTTTATTCAAATTCAAATACACGACTGGAATTAGAAAAGGTGGACCTTGAGGTTAACCCTATAATCAACTAAGTTACCTCATGCATGCCTGACAAGCATTACGTCCTACATTGAAAGAATCTAATTTTATTCCTCACTTCCCGTTAATACCAAATGAAAAATAGACTCTACTAAGAGGGAAAACAATCCTTTTTGAAAAGGAGAAAGCTGAGTTTAGAAACTTTTAACAGTCTTAGCAATTAAATACTAGCTCTCACTGGTACATATAACGCTTGTTGAATCTTTTATTTTATTGTTCAACAAAACTCATGAATCTTAAGATAATCATAAAACCCGGCCACATCACTTCACTGCTCAATCTGATGTATCATTAATGGACACCATGGGAAAGAATGTAGTTGGCTTGTGTATTTTCTGAGAGCAGCAGTATGAACCCAAAATGCAAGAACTGTGAATATATGTATTATTGAATGTAAGATTACGGATCAAACATGTAGAAGAAGAAGCATGGGAAGAGGACACTTACATATATGCGCTTCACACATTTTCATCATCAATCTGATGAAGGCTAACACTAGTTGTAGCAGAAATGTCATGTTTTTTCCAAATCTACCCAATATTTTATCCATTATTTTACATTCAATATCATCATGTCTAAATGTGAAAGCCTCAAAGATACAATTGTACTTATTTTTCATTATTAGAACTGACTCTTATAAGCCTTTTCATAGTTTAAGAATCGATTCCACTGCGCATGCGATTTTATCCCGAATTTCTCACCTTTTGTTTAATTAAGAACAAAAGAAGGTTTAGACAAAAGGAGGTGAGAAATTCGGGATAAACCTTCCTTACCTTCCTGCTCTTCATATTCTGATGCATCATGGGATAATTTGAGGGGGAATTGTAATGTTTTGTGCTGTATTTCTCACTAGGTCTTAGAGCACTGCACCATGCTTTGGTAATGTAATTAAAATCACTTCTTTGGTCGATCTGATGCATGGTGGGATACTTTGGAGAGGAGTATCAGATATATGCTATACTTACTAGTTTTGATGAAGACCCAGGTCTGATACCAGCTTTCGTAATATCCATTTCATCATTCGTTAACTGGGAAACAAGAGGTTGTTTTTTTCAAATTTTCAGCTTAAATTAATGATTTGAATGAAGCAGTTGCTTAACATAAATATGTGCACTTATATTGAGTAATGCATGCATGGGTTCAGTGTGAATCACTAACTTGAGAAGGCATAAAAACAACTATTGTATACATTTCCCTACCTTTCTTATGATTCCTTTGTCAATGAGATCCTGTTTTTTTGTCCTGGTACAGCCTAGGGCTGCAAAATGAGGCCAAATCTTGTCTGAAGCTGAAGCAAAATCTTTTGGTGTTCTTTAAAGACCAAAAAAGAATTGTTGAGTCTCAAAATAATTTTGCGTAAAGTAGGACCTACTGTTAAAGCAAACTTATTGTTGTATGAGTAGATGTACAATAACTGCAACAAATATTGTGTGGGAAGACTGGTGGCACAGAGATGTGGAAGTGCTAGCATCTTACCAAAGCAACCCTGGTCCAATTCCTTGCCTGGGTGTCATGTGTGAGTACTACATATTTAGTCAGTTGCTTGTTGGTGCTTTGGGGGTCTACTCTATACTACATAACCATGCAGGTACTACATTTTCATACCTAGACCCTTCTCATAAAAACATTGAAGGCTCTGCACACAAACCAGAAGACCCAGATCCTAGGTCATCAGATATGTGCATACTCCACACAGTCTGCTTTCTGGTTAAATTCAAACTTTTTTCTTCTTCAAAAGAAAAACAATCAAGCTTATTTATACATTGTTTACGGAACAATGTATTTGTCTGTGATTAACATTCCAAAAAATAAGCAATTTAGAGAGACCCTAGATGCGTAGGTTAAGTATTCAAAGTCCAACCATTGTCTGTAAAGTCAGCAAACCAGAAACTGATGATTATGCAAAAAATATAAACCAATCAAATTAACGGTCGATTTGTGTGTTACCAGAGCCAGAATGACATGTACAGTGTACTATATATATTTAAGAAGTTGCCCTGTGCATTTGAAAATTACCTTCCTTCAGAGTCATGGATTTCAGGGTCAGCGTGTCTTTCTAAAAGAAGCATTATAATCTAAAGAATAAATAAATAAATCCCAGTTTATCAGAACTCATGATATTCAAAGCCATAACCAAGTATTAGCATCACATGGCTTAGAGGTTGTTGGGTTTCTTCCTTGATTTAAGGATCTTTCTCTCGGTTCTCCTGAGTTTTCCTCCCTCAAAAAAAAATATAGCACACTAAATCCCAATTCCATCTGAGTGTTTAAATTAGCTGACTAGCCTTGACTTTGATCAGCATAGAGGTCTTTCCAAGGTATTAGTAAAATTTGAGGGTATATTAATATTTGAAAAAAGCTGACTCAATGTGTGCACTTATTTGTTTTTATTTTTCTTCTTTTTATCATAATTGTTAAGTGCAGAGAGGATTTTATATATCTGCACTATATAAATAAATATCATTATTATCATGATTATGTATTGAGAATAAAATAATACTACACCTTTCCATGCTCCTGGAATGTTGCGGCATGAAGTGGCGTCCATCCTGTGCCCTTGTTTTTCACATTCAGATCTGATAAACATACAGTTCAAATACTCAGTAAACGTTCACTAAGATGATCAAAAACTGGACAGTATTTTCAAATGGAAAACACTGTGAATAAAAGCACTGTATCCTTATCGTACAGTAAATGATTAAAACAACTTGTAACAATTTATTGTTGATAATCAGGATTATTTATAAAAAGATATAACTAGCTAAAAACTAGTGTGAGCTGCGTCGGTGTTTCTAATGCAACAGTAATGATGAAAAGGTAAATTATACACTGTGAAAAGATGAAAAAATTTACTGACGTTTCGGAAGCTAGTCCTTCGTCCTTTTTTTTACTCCGACAAAGGACTAGCGTCCGAAACGTCAGTAAGTTTTTTCATCTTTTCATGGTGTATAATTTACCTTTTCATCATTACAGGATTATTTATATATCTTTAGTTATCGTATTGTGTATCCATAATTATTTACCTGCATCATTATCCAGCAGACTTTTTACCACATCATAAAATCCCCAAAACGAAGCTAGAGAAAAAAATGGTGAATCCAATAGAGACTAACAAAGCAATCCTGGGAAGAGGAGGCCGGGGGTGGGGGGGGGGGGGAGGTAACTCCCTTTGCCAAGTGTTAGAGGTTTATAGAACAAACATTGAAGAACAGAAGAAAGATGTTGTCGAGTCACTGATTAAACGGTATCAGCACAATCACTTTCAATCATACAGTGTATGGTCATTCCTTTTAGGAGTTTAGATAAGCTTCAACAGCTGTTTTAGTTTATGCATACATTTACCTTTTAAAGGCCATTTTCAAAACCAACCACCAATCACTCCTACCACGTACGTGTAACCCCCGGGGAAGCAATTTAAGTATGTTGTATGTTTTACTGTGCTTTCTTAATATTCTGCGAACTTGGTATGTAGTTGTGACCTGCATGTTAAAATTTTGTCTGTCGTTGTCATCAATCAAAAATAATCGGTCGGTACCTTTTATATTGTTGACTGGTGGCAGTTAAAAAACAATTTCACAATAAGCCATTGAAATGTCTGAGTCACAGAATATCGAAAAAACCGCAGTAAATAAAGAAGAAAAATTGGCTATTCTTTTTTATTGCTATTTTCAGTACAACTATAGAATACCCCGCAAGCAAAAGTATCATAGTAGGCTGCCTACACGCCTACGCATTCCTAGTACCTTGGGGTTAGGTTTAGGGTTAGGATTAGGGAAGGCTTTGTAGGAATAAACAAAGGGTTCCTAGGCGCGTAGGCTGAGTAGGCTGAGTAGGCGCGTAGGCTGAATTGGCTACATAGACAGAGAGACGCGATGAAAAATACACTGAGAATTCATACAAAGAATTAATCACCAATTAGACCATGCATATTCCTTAGAAATGGCTTTCATTTGGTGGGGTATTCTATAGTTATTCCTTATTTTCTTACGCTTCTTCACAAAGATGGAAACACATGCACGGTTGGTGTCAGCACTGTGCCTGAGTTAACTATCGATTAAAACACAGTTCTCAACCATGCACATACTATCAAAGCTAAATAATAAAAATAATTAATTACCAATATAAAGTTGGCTTTGAATCTTTTGATTAACATCTCCTTCAATCTGCACATTTTCTGTAAGAAACTTATCCACAAGCTGGATTTGGATAAACCATATAAAATAACCAATAAATAAAGGTTTTATTTTGACAAGGAAAAAAACTTAGAGAAAGTCCTTCGATTACGATACTGACGTCAAAATAAAAAGGTTTGACCCTCCAGAGAGGTTCAAATTTTTGACCTTCCTCCACATTTTCGCGCCATTTAACAAACCAAACTCACACTTTTCAACCCCTCTAATTAGACAAAAGCTTATTCCTTTTGGACATTTTGTTCTAGTAGTTGGAAACTTTACTTTTTCGTTTACTTAGTTCTTGATAAAAACCAGTCATTACAAATCAAATATTTGCGCACCAAGCCTTTGGTCAACAACGCATTAACGAAAACACAAATATTTTAAAGCAAAGAAAGGCTTCACCAAGCAAATTAATTGATCAATATATTACGATATCACCTTGTCGTCTCCTTTTTGAGCTAAAGTAGAAAGTGTAACTAGTCTTGGGTTGAATTCTTTCAGGTTTCCTTGAAGTTCTTTACAAGTCTGTTCGTTGCTCCTTTTTCCTAAATACAGGAATCGCTCATCCATTGTCTTCTAGTAATTTAGATAAATCATATGGTATATCTACTGTATTAGACTGCACTACACTGCACTATATTACACTTGACTGCACTAAACTGCACTAGACTGCACTATACTGCACTATACTACACTTGACTGCACTAAATTCCACTAGACTACACTAGACTACACTAGACTGCACTAGACTGCATTAATGTACACTAGACTGCACTAGACTGCACTAGACTGCACTAGACTGCACTAGACTACACTAGACTGCACTAGACTACACTAGACTGCACTAGACTACACTAGACTGCACTAGACTACACTAGACTGCACTAGACTACACTAGACTACACTAGACTGCACTAGACTGCACTAGACTGCACTAGACTGTTCTAGACTGCACTAATGTACACTAGACTGCACTAGACTGCACTAGACTGCACTAGACTACACTAGACTGCACTAGACTACATTAGACTGCACTAGACTGCACTAGACTGCACTAGACTCCACTAGACTGCACTAGACTCCACTAGACTGCACTAGACTTCACTAGACTGCACTAGACTGCACTAGACTGCACTAGACTACACTAGACTGCACTAGACTACACTAGACTGCACTAGACTGCACTAGGGTGTACTAGACTGCACTAGACTTCACTAGACTACACAAGACTACACTAGACTACACTAGACTGCACTAGACTGCACTAAGGTACACTAGACTGCACTAAATTGCACTAGGGTGTACTAGACTGCACTAGACTGCACTAGACTACACTAGACTACACTAGACTACACTAGACTACACTAGACTGCACTAGACTGCACTAGACTACACTAGACTACACTAGACTACACTAGACTGCACTAGACTGCACTAATGTACACTAGACTGCACTAGACTGCACTAGACTGCACTAGACTACACTAGACTGCACTAGACTACACTAGACTGCACTAGACTGCACTAGACTGCACTAGACTGCACTAACCTGCACTAGACTACACTAGACTGCACTAGACTACACTAGACTGCACTAGACTACACTAGACTGCACTAGACTACACTAGACTGCACTAGACTGCACTAGACTGCACTAGACTGCACTAGACTGCACTAGACTGCACTAGACTGCACTAGACTACACTAGACTGCACTAGGGTGTACTACACTGAACTAGACTGCACTAGGGTGTACTAGACTGCACTAGACTACACTAGATTGCACTAGACTACACTAGACTACACTAGAATACACTAGACTGCACTAGACTGCACTAGACTACACTAGACTACACTAGACTACACTAGACTGCACTAGACTGCACTAAACTGCACTAGACTGCACTAGACTGCACTAGACTTCACTAGACTACACTAGACTTCACTAGACTACACTAGACTCCACTAGACTGCACTAGACTGCACTAGACTGCACTAACCTGCACTAGACTACACTAGACTGCCCTAGACTACACTAGACTGCACTAGACTACACTAGACTGCACAAGACTACACTAGACTACACTAGTCTGCACTAGACTGCACTAGACTGCACTAGACTGCACTAGACTGCACTAGACTACACTAGACTGCACTAGGGTGTACTAGACTGCACTAGACTGCACTAGGGTGTACTAGACTGCACTAGACTACACTAGATTGCACTAGACTACACTAGACTGCACTAGACTGCACTAGACTGCACTAGACTACACTAGACTGCACTAGACTACACTAGACTGCACTAGACTGCACTGGGATGTACTAGACTGCACTAGACTGCACTAGACTACCCAAGACTACACTTGACTACACTAGACTGCACTAGACTGCACTAGACTACACTAGACTGCACTATACTACACTAGACTGCACTAAATTGCACTAGGGTGTACTAGACTGCACTAGACTGCACTAGACTATACAAGACTACACTAGACTACACTAGACTGCACTAGACTGCACTAAGCTACACTAGACTGCACTAGGCTGCACTAGACTGCACTAGACTGCACTAGACTGCACTAGACTGCACTAGACTGCACTAGACTGCACTAGACTGCACTAGACTGCACTAGACTGCACTAGACTGCACTACACTGCACTAGACTGCACTAGACTACACTAGACTACACTAGACTGCACTAGACTGCACTAGACTAGACTAGACTACACTAGACTGCACTACACTACACTACTCTGCACTAGACTGCACTAGACTGCACTAGACTGCACTAGACTGCACTAGACTGCACTAGACTACACTAGACTGCACTAGACTGCACTAGACTGCACTAGACTACACTTCACTGCACTAAGGTACACTAGACTGCATCGGACTACATCATGCTGCATCAGACTGCATCAGCCTGCATCATGCTGCATCAGACTACATCATGTTGCATCAGACTGCATCGGATTACATCATGCTACATCATGCTGCTTCAGACTGCATCATCCTGCTTCGGACTGCATCACACTGCATCAGACTGCATCATGCTGCATCATGTTGCATCAGACTGCATCATCCTGCATCATGCTGCATCAGACTACATCATGTTGCATCAGACTGCATCGGATTACATCATGCTGCATCAGACTGCATCGGACTGCATCATGCTGCATCAGCTTGCATCATGCTGCATCAGACTACATCATGTTGCATCAGACTGCATCGGACTACATCATGCTGCATCAGACTGCATCATGCTGCATCTTGCTGCATCTTGCTGCATCACACTGCATCGAACTACATCATGCTGCATCAGACTGCATCATCCTGCATCAGACTGCATCATCCTGCATCTTGCTGCATCAGACTGCATCATGCTGCATCTTGCGGCATCTTGCTGCATCTTGCTGCATCTTGCTGCATCTTGCTGCATCATACTGCATCAGACTGCACTAGACTGCACTAGACTGCACTAGACTGCACTAGACTACACTAGACTGCACTAGACTGCACTAGACTGCACTAGACTACACTAGACTACACTAGACTGCACTAGACTTCACTAGTCTGCACTAGACTGCACTAGCCTGCACTAGACTGCACTAGACTGCACTAGACTGCACTAGGGTGTACTAGACTGCACTAGACTGCACTAGACTACACTAGACTGCACTAGACTGCACTAGACTGCACTACACTGCACTAGACTACACTAGACTACACTAGACTGCACGAGACTACACTACTCTGCACTAGACTGCACTAGACTGCACTAGACTGAACTAGACTGCACTAGACTGCACTAGACTGCACTAGACTGCACTAGACTACACTAGACTGCACTAGACTGCACTAGACTGCACTAGACTGCACTAGACTGCACTAGACTGCACTAGACTGCACTAGACTGCACTACACTGCACTAGACTACACTAGACTACACTAGACTGCACTAGACTACACTACTCTGCACTAGACTGCACTAGACTGCACTAGACTGAACTAGACTGCACTAGACTGCACTAGACTGCACTAGACTGCACTAGACTACACTAGACTGCACTAGACTGCACTAGACTGCACTAGACTACACTTCACTGCACTAAGGTACACTAGACTGCATCGGACTACATCATGCTGCATCAGACTGCATCAGCCTGCATCATGCTGCATCAGACTACATCATGTTGCATCAGACTGCATCGGATTACATCATGCTACATCATGCTGCTTCAGACTGCATCATGCTGCATCGGACTGCATCAGACTGCATCAGACTTCATCATGCTGCATCATGTTGCATCAGACTGCATCATCCTGCATCATGCTGCATCAGACTACATCATGCTGCATCAGACTGCATCGGACTACATCATGCTGCATCAGACTGCATCGGACTGCATCATGCTGCATCAGCATGCATCATGCTGCATCAGACTACATCATGTTGCATCAGACTGCATCGGACTACATCATGCTGCATCAGACTGCATCATGCTGCATCTTGCTGCATCTTGCTTCATCACACTGCATCGAACTACATCATGCTGCATCAGACTGCATCATCCTGCATCAGACTGCATCATGCTGCATCTTGCTGCATCAGACTGCATCATGCTGCATCTTGCCGCATCTTGCTGCATCATACTGCACTAGACTGCACTAGACTGCACTAGACTGCACTAGACTGCACTAGACTGCACTAGACTACACTAGACTGCACTAGACTGCACTAGACTGCACTAGACTGCACTAGACTGCACTAGACTACACTAGACTACACTAGACTACACTAGACTGCACTAGACTACACTACTCTGCACTAGACTGCACTAGCCTGCACTAGACTGCACTAGACTGCACTAGACTGCACTAGACTGCACTAGACTGCACTAGACTGCACTAGACTGCACTAGACTACACTAGACTGCACTAGACTGCACTACACTGCACTAGACTACACTAGACTACACTAGACTGCACTAGACTACACTACTCTGATCTAGACTGCACTAGACTGCACTAGACTGCACTAGACTGCACTAGACTGCACTAGACTGCACTAGACTGCACTAGACTACACTAGACTGCACTAGACTGCACTAGACTACACTTCACTGCACTAAGGTACACTAGACTGCATCGGACTACATCATGCTGCATCAGACTGCATCAGCCTGCATCATGCTGCATCAGACTACATCATGTTGCATCAGACTGCATCGGATTACATCATGCTACACCATGCTGCTTCAGACTGCATCATGCTGCATCGCACTGCATCAGACTGCATCAGACTGCATCATGCTGCATCATGTTGCATCAGACTGCATCATCCTGCATCATGCTGCATCAGACTACATCATGATGCATCAGACTGCATCAGACTACATCATGCTGCATCAGACTGCATCGGACTGCATCATGCTGCATCAGCTTGCATCATGCTGCATCAGACTACATCATGTTGCATCAGACTGCATCGGACTACATCATGCTGCATCAGACTGCATCATGCTGCATCTTGCTGCATCTTGCTTCATCACACTGCATCGAACTACATCATGCTGCATCAGACTGCATCATCCTGCATCAGACTGCATCATGCTGCATCTTGCTGCATCAGACTGCATCATGCTGCATCTTGCTGCATCTTGCTGCATCTTGCTGCATCTTGCTGCATCTTGCTGCATCTTGCTGCATCTTGCTGCATCATACTGCATCAGACTGCACTAGACTGCACTAGACTGCACTAGACTGCACTAGACTACACTAGACTGCACTAGACTGCACTAGACTGCACTAGACTACACTAGACTACACTAGACTGCACTAGACTACACTACTCTGCACTAGACTGCACTAGCCTGCACTAGACTGCACTAGACTGCACTAGACTGCACTAGACTGCACTAGACTGCACTAGACTACACTAGACTGCACTAGACTGCACTAGACTGCACTACACTGCACTAGACTACACTAGACTACACTAGACTGCACTAGACTACACTACTCTGCACTAGACTGCACTAGACTGCACTAGACTGAACTAGACTGCACTAGACTGCACTAGACTGCACTAGACTGCACTAGACTACACTAGACTGCACTAGACTGCACTAGACTGCACTAGACTACACTTCACTGCACTAAGGTACACTAGACTGCATCGGACTACATCATGCTGCATCAGACTGCATCAGCCTGCATCATGCTGCATCAGACTACATCATGTTGCATCAGACTGCATCGGATTACATCATGCTACATCATGCTGCTTCAGACTGCATCATGCTGCATCGGACTGCATCAGACTGCATCAGACTTCATCATGCTGCATCATGTTGCATCAGACTGCATCATCCTGCATCATGCTGCATCAGACTGCATCATGATGCATCAGACTGCATCGGACTACATCATGCTGCATCAGACTGCATCGGACTGCATCATGCTGCATCAGCTTGCATCATGCTGCATCAGACTACATCATGTTGCATCAGACTGCATCGGACTACATCATGCTGCATCAGACTGCATCATGCTTCATCTTGCTGCATCTTGCTTCATCACACGGCATCGAACTACATCATGCTGCATCAGACTGCATCATCCTGCATCAGACTGCATCATGCTGCATCTTGCTGCATCAGACTGCATCATGCTGCATCTTGCTGCATCTTGCTGCATCATACTGCACTAGACTGCACTAGACTGCACTAGACTGCACTAGACTGCACTAGACTACACTAGACTGCACTAGACTGCACTAGACTACACTTCACTGCACTAAGGTACACTAGACTGCATCGGACTACATCATGCTGCATCAGACTGCATCAGCCTGCATCATGCTGCATCAGACTACATCATGTTGCATCAGACTGCATCGGATTACATCATGCTACACCATGCTGCTTCAGACTGCATCATGCTGCATCGGACTGCATCAGACTGCATCAGACTGCATCATGCTGCATCATGTTGCATCAGACTGCATCATCCTGCATCATGCTGCATCAGACTACATCATGTTGCATCAGACTGCATCGGACTACATCATGCTGCATCAGACTGCATCGGACTGCATCATGCTGCATCAGCTTGCATCATGCTGCATCAGACTACATCATGTTGCATCAGACTGCATCGGACTACATCATGCTGCATCAGACTGCATCATGCTGCATCTTGCTGCATCTTGCTGCATCTTGCTTCATCACACTGCATCGAACTACATCATGCTGCATCAGACTGCATCATCCTGCATCAGACTGCATCATGCTGCATCTTGCTGCATCAGACTGCATCATGCTGCATCTTGCTGCATCTTGCTACATCTTGCTGCATCTTGCTGCATCTTGCTGCATCATACTGCATCATACTGCATCAGACTGCACTAGACTGCACTAGACTGCACTAGACTGCACTAGACTACACTAGACTGCACTAGACTGCACTAGACTACACTAGACTACACTAGACTACACTAGACTGCACTAGACTACACTACTCTGCACTAGACTGCACTAGCCTGCACTAGACTGCACTAGACTGCACTAGACTGCACTAGACTGCACTAGACTGCTCTAGACTGCACTAGACTGCACTAGACTGCACTAGACTACACTAGACTGCACTAGACTGCACTAGACTGCACTACACTGCACTAGACTACACTAGACTACACTAGACTGCACTAGACTACACTACTCTGCACTAGACTGCACTAGACTGCACTAGACTGCACTAGGCTGCACTAGACTGCACTAGACTGCACTAGATTACACTAGACTGCACTAGACTGCACTAGACTGCACTAGACTGCACTAGACTGCACTAGACTGCACTAGACTACACTTGACTGCACTAGACTGCACTAGACTGCACTAGATTACACTAGACTGCACTAGACTGCACTAGACTGCACTAGACTGCACTAGACTGCACTAGACTGCACTAGACTGCACTAGACTGCACTAGATTACACTAGACTGCACTAGACTGCACTAGACTGCACTAGACTGCACTAGACTGCACTAGACTACACTTGACTGCACTAAGGTACACTAGACTGCATCGGACTACATCATGCTGCATCAGACTGCATCAGCCTGCATCATGCTGCATCAGACTACATCATGTTGCATCAGACTGCATCGGATTACATCATGCTATATCATGCTGCTTCAGACTGCATCATGCTGCATCGGACTGCATCAGACTGCATCAGACTGCATCATGCTGCATCATGTTGCATCAGACTGCATCATCCTGCATCATGCTGCATCAGACTACATCATGTTGCATCAGACTGCATCGGACTACATCATGCAGCATCAGACTGCATCGGACTGCATCATGCTGCATCAGCTTGCATCATGCTGCATCAGACTACATCATGTTGCATCAGACTGCATCGGACTACATCATGCTGCATCAGACTGCATCATGCTTCATCTTGCTGCATCTTGCTTCATCACACGGCATCGAACTACATCATGCTGCATCAGACTGCATCATCCTGCATCAGACTGCATCATGCTGCATCTTGCTGCATCAGACTGCATCATGCTGCATCTTGCTGCATCTTGCTGCATCTTGCTGCATCTTGCTGCATCTTGCTGCATCTTGCTGCATCTTGCTGCATCTTGCTGCATCTTGCTGCATCTTGCTGCATCTTGCTGCATCTTGCTGCATCTTGCTGCATCTTGCTGCATCTTGCTGCATCTTGCTGCATCTTGCTGCATCTTGCTGCATCTTGCTGCATCATACTGCATCAGACGGCACTAGACTGATCTAGACTGCACTAGACTGCACTAGACTGCACTAGACTACACTAGATTGCACTAGACTGCACTAGACTGCACTAGACTACACTAGACTACACTAGACTGCACTAGACTACACTACTCTGCACTAGACTGCACTAGCCTGCACTAGACTGCACTAGACTGCACTAGACTGCACTAGACTGCACTAGACTGCACTAGACTGCACTAGACTACACTAGACTGCACTAGACTGCACTAGACTACACTAGACTGCACTAGACTGCACTAGACTGCACTACACTGCACTAGACTACACTAGACTACACTAGACTGCACTAGACTACACTACTCTGCACTAGACTGCACTAGACTGCACTAGACTGCACTAGACTGCACTAGACTGCACTAGACTGCACTAGACTGCACTAGACTGCACTAGACTGCACTAGACTGCACTAGACTGCACTAGACTACACTAGACTGCACTAGACTGCACTAGACTGCACTAGACTACACTTCACTGCACTAAGGTACACTAGACTGCATCGGACTACATCATGCTGCATCAGACTGCATCAGCCTGCATCATGCTGCATCAGACTACATCATGTTGCATCAGACTGCATCGGATTACATCATGCTACATCATGCTGCTTCAGACTGCATCATGCTGCATCGGACTGCATCAGACTGCATCAGACTGCATCATGCTGCATCATGTTGCATCAGACTGCATCATCCTGCATCATGCAGCATCAGACTACATCATGTTGCATCAGACTGCATCGGACTACATCATGCTGCATCAGACTGCATCGGACTGCATCATGCTGCATCAGCCTGCATCATGCTGCATCAGACTACATCATGGTGCATCAGACTGCATCGGACTACATCATGCTGCATCAGACTGCATCATGCTGCATCACACTGCATCGAACTACATCATGCTGCATCAGACTACATCATCCTGCATCAGACTGCATCATGCTGCATCTTGCTGCATCAGACTGCATCATGCTGCATCTTGCTGCATCTTGCTGCATCTTGCTGCATCTTGCGGCATCATACTGCATCAGACTGCACTAGACTGCACTAGACTGCACTAGACTGCACT
The DNA here is from genome assembly GCF_029948245.1 of Actinia tenebrosa. NCBI lineage: Eukaryota > Metazoa > Cnidaria > Anthozoa > Actiniaria > Actiniidae > Actinia > Actinia tenebrosa. The sequence continues at coordinate 5,910,591 of NW_028292581.1, read as the reverse complement.
AGACTACACTAGACTGCACTAGACTGCACTAGACTGCACTAAAATACACTAGACTACACTAGACTGCACTAGACTACACTACTCTGCACTAGACTGCACTAGCCTCCACTAGCCTGCACTAGACTGCACTAGACTGCACTAGACTGCACTAGACTGCACTAGACTACACTAGACTGCACTAGACTGCACTAGACTGCACTACACTGCACTAGACTACACTAGACTACACTAGACTGCACTAGACTACACTACTCTGCACTAGACTGCACTAGACTGCACTAGACTGCACTAGACTGCACTAGACTGCATTAGACTGCACTAGACTACACTAGACTGCACTAGACTGCACTAGACTGCACTAGACTACACTTCACTGCACTAAGGTACACTAGACTGCATCGGACTACATCATGCGGCATCAGACTACATCAGCCTGCATCATGCTGCATCAGACTACATCATGTTGCATCAGACTGCATCGGATTACATCATGCTACATCATGCTGCTTCAGACTGCATGATGCTGCATCGGACTGCATCAGACTGCATCAGACTGCATCATGCTGCATCATGTTGCATCAGACTGCATCATCCTGCATCATGCTGCATCAGACTACATCATGTTGCATCAGACTGCATCGGACTACATCATGCTGCATCAGACTGCATCGGACTGCATCATGCTGCATCAGCTTGCATCATGCTGCATCAGACTACATCATGTTGCATCATACTGCATCGAACTACATCATACTGCATCAGACTGCATCATGCTGCATCTTGCTGCATCTTGCTTCATCACACTGCATCGAACTACATCATGCTGCATCAGACTGCATCATCCTGCATCAGACTGCATCATGCTGCATCTTGCTCCATCACACTGCATCATGCTGCATCTTGCTGCATCTTGCTGCATCTTGCTGCATCATACTGCATCAGACTGCACTAGACTGCACTAGACTGCACTAGACTGCACTAGACTGCACTAGACTGCACTAGACTGCACTAGACTGCACTAGACTGCACTAGACTGCACTAGACTGCACTAGACTGCACTAGACTGCACTATACTGCATTAGACTGCATTATACTTCATTAGACTGCATTAGACTGCACTAGACTGCACTAGACTGCACTAGACTGCACTAGACTGCACTAGACTGCACTAGACTGCACTAAGGTACACTAGACTGAATCGGACTACATCATGCTGCATCAGACTGCATCAGCCTGCATCATGCTGCATCAGACTACATCATGCTGCATCAGACTGCATCGGATTACATCATGCTACATCATGCTGCTTCAGACTGCATCATCCTGCTTCGGACTGCATCACACTGCATCAGACTGCATCATGCTGCATCATGTTGCATCAGACTGCATCATCCTGCATCATGCTGCATCAGACTACATCATGTTGCATCAGACTGCATCGGATTACATCATGCTGCATCAGACTGCATCGGACTGCATCATGCTGCATCAGCTTGCATCATGCTGCATCAGACTACATCATGTTGCATCACACTGCATCGAACTACATCATACTGCATCAGACTGCATCATGCTGCATCTTGCTGCATCTTGCTTCATCACACTGCATCGAACTACATCATGCTGCATCAGACTGCATCATCCTGCATCAGACTGCATCATGCTGCATCTTGCTGCATCAGACTGCATCATGCTGCATCTTGCTGCATCTTGCTGCATCTTGCTGCATCATACTGCATCAGACTGCACTAGACTGCACTAGACTGCACTAGACTACACTAGACTGCACTAGACTGCACTAGACTGCACTAGACTGCACTAGACTACACTAGACTACACTAGACTGCACTAGACAACACTACTCTGCACTAGACTGCACTAGCCTGCACTAGACTGCACTAGACTGCACTAAGGTACACTAGACTGCATCATGCTGCATCAGACTGCATCAGACTGCATCAGGTTGCATCAGACTGCATCAGACTACATCATACTACATCAGACTACATCATGCTGCATCGTGCGGCATCAGCCTGTATCCGACTACATCAGACTGCACTAGACTGCACTAGACTGCACTAGACTGCACTAGACTGCACTAGACTGCACTAGACTGCACTAGACTGCACTAGACTGCACTAGACTGCACTAGACTGCACTAGACTGCACTAGACTGCACTAGACTGCACTAGACTGCACTAGACTGCACTAGACTGCACTAGACTACACTAGACTGCACTAGACTGCACTAGACTGCACTAGACTGCACTAGACTGCACTAGACTGCACTAGACTGCACTACACTGCACTACACTGCACTAGACTGCACTACACTGCACTACACTGCACTACACTGCACTAGACTGCACTAGACTGCACTAAGGTACACTAGACTGCATTAAGGTACACTAGACTGCATCGGACTACATCATGCTGCATCAGATTGCATCAGCCTGTATCATGCTGCATCAGACTACATCATGTTGCATCAGACTGCATCGGACTGCATCATGCTGCATCAGACTGCATCATGCTGCTTCGGACTGCATCATGCTGCATCAGACTACATCATGTTGCATCAAACTGCATCGGACTGCATCATGCTGCATCAACCTGCATCATGCTGCATCAGACTACATCATGTTGCATCAGACTGCATCGGACTACATCTTGCGGCATCAGACTGCATCATGCTGCATCGGACTGCATCATGCTGTATCAGACTACATCATGTTGAATCAGACTGCATCGGACTACATCATGCAGCATCAGACTGCATCATGCTGCATCAGACTGCATCATGCTGCATCAGACTACATCATGTAGAATCAGACTGCATCGGACTGCATCATGCTGCATCAGACTACGTCATGTTGCATCAGAAAGCATCGGATTACATCATGCTGCATCAGACTACATCATACTACATCAGACTACATCATGCTGCATCGTTCTGCATCAGCCTGTATCCGACTACATCAGACTGCATCAGACAGCACTAGGGTGCACTAAGGTGCACTAAACTGTACTAGACTACGCTAGTCTGCACTAGACTGCACTAAGGTACATTAGACTGCATCGGACTACATCTTGGTGCATCAGACTGCATCATTATGCATCATGCTGCATCAGAGAGCATCATGCTGCATCAGACTGCATCAGACTGCATTAGACTGCAATAGGATGATCTAGACTGCACTAGACTGCACCAGACTACATTAGACTGCACTAGACTGCACTAGACTGCACTAGACTGCACTAGACTGCACCCACCCTACACTAGACTGCACTACACTGCACTAAGGTACACTAGACTGCATCGGACTACATCATGCTGCATCAGACTGCATCATGCTGCATCGTGCTGCATCATGCTGTATTAGACTACATCAGACTGCATCAGACAGCACTAGGGTGCACTAGACTACATTAGACAGCACTAGACTGCACTAGACTGCACTAGACTGCACTAGACTGCACTACCCTACACTAGACTGCACTACACTGCACTAAGGTACACTAGACTGCACTAAACTGCACTAGACCACACTAGACTACACTTGACTGCACTAAGGTACACTAGACTGCACTGGACTACATCATGCTGCATCAGACTGCATCATGCTGCATCGTGCTGCATCAGCCTGTATTAGACTGCACTAGACTGCATCAGACTGCAGTAGACTGCACTAGACTGCATCAGACTCCATCAGATTGCATCATGATGCATCAGACTCCATCAGACTGCACTAGACTGCACTAAGGTACACTAGACTGCACTAGACTGCACTAGACTACATTAGACTGCACTAGACTGCACTAGACTGCACTAGACTGCACTTCCCTACACTAGACTGCACTACACTGCACTAAGGTACACTAGACTGCACCGGACTACATCATGCTGCATCAGACTGCATCATGCTGCATCGTGCTGCATCAGCCTGTATCAGACTGCACTAGACTGCATCAGACTGCAGTAGACTGCACTAGACTGCATCAGACTCCATCAGATTGCATCATGATGCATCAGACTCCATCAGACTGCACTAGACTGCATCGGACAACATCAGACTGCATCATGCTGCATCAGACTGCATCAGACTGCATCAGACTGCATCAGACTGCATCAGACTGCATCAGACTGCATCAGACTGCATCAGACTGCATCAGACTGCATCAGACTGCATCAGACTGCATCAGACTGCATCAGACTGCATCAGACTGCATCAGACTGCATCAGACAGCACTCGACTGCATCGGACAACATCAGACTGCACCAAACTGCATCAGACTGCATTAGACAGCACTCGACTGCATCGGACAACATCAGACTGCATCATGCTGCATCAGACTGCATCAGAGTGCATCAGACTGCATCAGACTGCATCAGACTGCATCAGACTGCATCAGACTGCATCAGACAGCACTCGACTGCATCGGACAACATCAGACTGCACCAAACTGCATCAGACTGGATCAGACAGCACTCGACTGCATCGGACAACATCAGACTGCATCAGACTGCACTGCACTGCATCATGCTGCATCAGACTGCACCAGACTGCACTAGACTGCACTAAACTGTACTACACTGCACTAGACGGCACTAGACTGCAGTAGACTACATTAGACTGCACTAGGGTGAACTAGACTGCACTAGACGGCACTAGACTTCACTACCCTGCACTACACTGCACTAAGGTACACTAGACTGCATCGGACTACATCATGCTGCATCGTGCTGCATCAGCCTGTATCAGACTACATCAGACTGCATCAGACAGCACTAGGGTGCACTAGGGTGCACTAGGGTGCACTAAACTGCACTGGACTACACTAGACTACACTAGACTGCACTAAGGTACACTAGACTGCACTAAGGTACACTAGACTGCATCGGACTACGTCAGACTGCATCATGCTGCATCATGCTGCATCATGCTGCTTCAGACTGCATTAAACTGCACTAGACTGCACTAGACTGCATCAGAATGCACTAGACTGCATCAGGCTGCATCAGACTGCATCAGACTGCATCAGACAGCACTAGGGTGCGCTAGGGTGCAATGAACTGCACTAGACTGCACTAGACGCTAGAAGTTTTAAAACGTGTAGGTCGAACACTGACCTCTACCTTGTGTCTTCATGGTAAATACTTGGTAGATCGAACGACTATACCATCGCTTTCTTATTTTTATACTTTATATTTTACTCCCCACCACACCGCCGCGACGCAAGAACTCATGTTTTGTAACGTTGCCTTCACTCGAAATGCTTTTATTCTTAATTCAATATACGTTATACGATGTACTTTATCATTTATTGTACCATTGCTATCTATCTACGATACATTATTATATCCATAATACTCTCATATAAAGTCTCGTACGCTCAACTGTTTCAATCACCCAGTGCATTAATATTTCTTTATTTTATGTTTATATTTGTCTATATCTTTTCTTTTTATCACTTTCCTTATAATCATTTTTCACACACGTTCCCCCACCACCTCCCCCCTTGCTTGAGTCCGAATACCTGTGCAATCAAAGTGTCGTCGGGTTTTTAATACCCGATGAATCTGTTCTTAAATTTATAGCACCAAATAGTAACTTGTTACGATATTGAGCCATAATAAAAAATTCCGTGAAGTCTGACGCAGTCTGATGTAGTCTGATGCAGTGTAGTGCAGTCTAATGCAGTCTAATGTAGTCTAGTACACCCTAGTGCACCCTAGTGCTGCCTGATGCAGTCTGATATCGTCTGGTGTAGTCTGATGCAGTGTAGTGCAGTCTAATGCAGTCTAATGTAGTCTAGTACACCCTAATGTACCCTAGTGCTGCCTGATGCAGTCTGATATCGTCTGGTGTAGTCTGATACAGTCTGATCTAGCAGTTTAGTGCAGTGTAGCTCACCCTAGTGCAATCTGATGCAGTCTGATTCCGTCTAGTGCAGTCTAGTGCAGCTTAGTGCAGTATAATACAGTCTAGTGCACCCTTGGGCACCCTAGTGCGGTCTGATACAGTGTGATGCAGTGTGATGCAGTATGATGAAGTATGATGCAGTCTAGTGTAGTCTTTTGCGGTCTGATGCAGTCTTATACTGCATGATGCAGTCTTATACTGCATGATGCAGTCTAGTGCAGTCTGATGCAGTCTAGTGCACCCTAGTGCACCCTAGTGCACCCTAGTGCACCCTAGTGCACCCTAGTGCACCCTAGTGCACCCTAGTGCACCCTAGTGCACCCTAGTGCAGTCAAGTGCAGGATGATGCAGTGTGATGCAGTCTACTTCACCCTAATTCAGGCTGATGCAATGTGATGCAGTCTACTACACCCTAATGCAGGCTGATGCAGCATGATGCAGTCTGATGCAATATAATGCAGTCCGATGCAGTCTGATGTAGTCCGATGCAGTCTAGTGTACCTTAGTGCATTCTAGTGTATCCTAATGCAGTCTAGTTCAGTCTGGTGCAGTCTGATACAGCATGATGCAGTGTGATGCAGTCGGGTGCAGTCTGATGTTGTCCGATGCAGTCTAGTGCAGTCTGATGTAGTCTGATGCAGCATGATGCAGTCTAATGCACTCTAGTGCACTAGCATGAAGCAGTCTGATGCAGGATGATGCAGTCTAGTGCACCTTAGTGCAGTCTAGTGCCGTCTGATGCCGTGTGACGCAGTCTACTTCACCCTAATGCAGGCTGATGCAGCATGATGCAGACTGATACAGGCTGATGCTGCATGATACAGGCTGATGCAGTCTGATGCAGTCTGATGCAGTCTGATGCAGTCTGATGCAGTCTGATGCAGTCTGATGCAGTCTGATGCAGCACGATGCCGCATGATGCAGTCTGATGCAGCATGATGTAGTCCGATGCAGTCTGATGCAACATGATGTAGTCTGATGCAGCATGATGCAGGCTAATGCAGCATGATGCAGTCCGATGCAGTCTGATGCTACAAGATGTAGTCTGATGAAGCATGATGCAGTCCGAAGCAGCATGATGCAGTCTGATGCAGCATGATGCAGTCCGTTGCAGTCTAATGCAACATGATGTACTCTGATGCAGCATGATACAGGCTGATGCAGTCTGATGCTGCATTATGTAGTCCGATGCAGTCTAGTGTACCTTAGTGCAGTCTAGTGTACCTTAGTGCAGTCTAGTGTACCTTAGTGCAGTCTAGTGCAGTCTAGTGCAGTCTAGTGCAGTCTAGTGCAGTCTAGTGCAGTCTAGTGAAGTGTAGTGCAGTCTAGTGCAGTCTAGTGTAGTCTAGTGTAGTCTAGTGCAGTCTAGTGAAGTCTGATGCAGCATGATGCAGTCTGATGCAGCATGATGCACTCCGATGCAGTCTGATGCTACAAGATGTAGTCTGATGCAGCATGATGCAGTCCGATGCAGCATGATGCAGTCTGATGCAGCATGATGCAGTCCGTTGCAGTCTAATGCAACATGATGTAGTCTGATGCAGCATGATACAGCCTGATGCAGTCTGATGCAGCATGATGTAGTCCGATGCAGTCTAGTGTACCTTAGTGCAGTCTAGTGCAGTCTAGTGCAGTCTAGTGCAGTCTAGTGCAGTCTAGTGCAGTCTAGTGCAGTCTAGTGCAGTCTAGTGCAGTCTAGTGCAGTCTAGTGCAGTCTAGTGCAGTCTAGTGCAGTCTAGTGCAGTCTAGTGCAGTCTAGTGCAGTCTAGTGCAGTCTAGTGCAGTCTAGTGCAGTCTAGTGCAGTCTAGTGCAGTCTAGTGCAGTCTAGTGCAGTCTAGTGAAGTGTAGTGCAGTCTAGTGCAGTCTAGTGCAGTCTAGTGCAGAGTAGTGTAGTCTAGTGCAGTCTAGTGTAGTCTAGTGTAGTCTAGTGCAGTCTAGTGCAGTCTAGTGCAGTCTAATGAAGTCTGATGAAGCATGATGCAGTCTGATGCAGCATGATGTAGTCTGATGCAGCTTGATGCAGTCTGATGCAGCATGATGAAGTCTGATGCAGCATGATATAGTCCGATGCAGTCTGATGCAACATGATGTAGTCTGATGCAGTCTGATGCAGCATGATGCAGCAAGATGGAGCAAGATGCAGCATGATGCCGTCTGATGCCGCTTGATGCAGTCTGATGCAGCATGATGTAGTCCGATGCAGTCTGATGCAACATGATGTAGTCTGATGCAACATGATGTAGTCTGATGCAACATGATGCAGTCTGATGCAGTCTGATGCAGTCTGAAGCAGCATGATGCAGCAAGATGGAGCAAGATGCAGCATGATGCAGTCTGATGCAGCATGATGCAGTCTGATGCCGCATGATGCAGTCTGATGCAGCATGATGCAGTCTGATGCAGCATGATGCAGACTGATGCAGCATGATGCAGTCTGATGCAGCATGATGCAGTCTGATGGAGCATGATGCAGTCTGATGCAGCATGATGCAGTCTGATGCAGCATGATGCAGACTGATGCAGCATGATGCCGTCTGATGCAGCATTATGTAGTCCGATGCAGTTTGATGCAACATGATGTAGTCTGATGCAGCATGATGCACGATGATGCAGTCTGATGCAACATGATGTAGCATGATGCAGTCTGATGCAGCATGATGCAGGCCGATGCATTCTGATGAAGCATGATGTAGTCCGACGCAGTCTGATGCAACATGATGCAGTCTGATGCAGTGTGATGCAGCATGATGCAGCAAGATGGAGAAAGATGCAGCATGATGCAGTCTGATGCAGCATGATGCAGTCTGATGCAGCATGATCCAGTCTGATGCAGCATTATGTAGTCCGATACTGTCTGATGCAGCATGATGCAGTCCGATGCAGCATGATGCAGTCTGATGCAGCATGATGTAGTCCGATGCAGTCTGATGCAACATGATGTAGTCTGATGCAGCATGATGCAGCAAGATGGAGCAAGATGCAGCATGATGCAGTCTGATGCAGCATGATGCTGTCTGATGCAGCATGATGCAGTCTGATGCAGCATGATGCAGTCTGATGCAGCATTATGTAGTCCCATACAGTCTGATGCAGCATGATGCAGTCCGATGCAGCATGATGCAGTCTGATGCAGCATGATATAGTCCGATGCAGTCTGATGCAATATGATGCAGTCTGATCCAGTCTGATGCAGCATGATGCAGCAAGATGGAGCAAGATGCAGCATGATGCAGTCTGATGCAGCATGATGCAGTCTGATGCAGCCTGATGTAGTCCGATGCAGACTTATGCAACATGATGTAGTCTGATGCAGCATGATGCAGGCTCATGCAGTATGATGCAGGCTGATGCAGTATGATGCAGTCCTATACCGTCTGATGCAACATGATGTAGTCTGATGCAGCATGATGCAGTCTGATGCAGCATGATGCAGTCTGATGCAGCATGATGTAGTCTGATGCAGCTTGATGCAGTCTGATGCAGCATGATGAAGTCTGATGCAGCATAATATAGTCCGATGCAGTCTGATGGAACATGATGTAGTCTGATGCAGTCTGATGCAGCATGATGCAGCAAGATGGAGCAAGATGCAGCATGATGCAGTCTGATGCAGCTTGATGCAGTCTGATGCCGCATGATGTAGTCCGATGCAGTGTTATGCAACATGATGTAGTCTGATGCAACATGATGTAGTCTGATGCAACATGATGCAGTCTGATGCAGTCTGATGCAGTCTGATGCAGCATGATGCAGCAAGATGCAGCAAGATGCAGCATGATCCAGTCTGATGCAGCATGATGCAGTCTGATGCCGCATGATGCAGTCTGATGCAGCATGATGCAGTCTGATGCAGCATGATGCAGACTGATGCAGCATGATGCAGTCTGATGCAGCATGATGCAGTCTGATGGAGCATGATGCAGTCTGATGCAGCATGATTCAGTCTGATGCAGCATGATGCAGACTGATGCAGCATGATGCAGTCTGATGCAGCATTATGTAGTCCGATGCAGTCTGATGCAACATGATGTAGTCTGATGCAGCATGATGCACGATGATGCAGTCTGATGCAACATGATGTAGCATGATGCAGTCTGATGCAGCATGATGCAGGCCGATGCATTCTGATGAAGCATGATGTAGTCCGATGCAGTCTGATGCAACATGATGCAGTCTGATGCAGTGTGATGCAGCATGATGCAGCAAGATGGAGCAAGATGCAGCATGATGCAGTCTGATGCAGCATGATGCAGTCTGATGCAGCATGATGCAGTCTGATGCAGTCTGATGCAACATGATGTAGTCTGATGCAGCATGATGCACGATGATGCAGTCTGATGCAGTCTGATGCAGCATGATTTAGTCCGATGCAGTCTGATGCAACATGATGTAGTCTGATGCAGCATGATGCAGCAAGATGGAGCAAGATGCAGCATGATGCAGTCTGATGCAGCATGATGCAGTCTGATGCAGCATGATGCAGTCTGATGCAGCATGATGCAGTCTGATGCAGCATTATGTAGTCCGATACAGTCTGATGCAGCATGATGCAGTCCGATGCAGCATGATGCAGTCTGATGCGGCATGATATAGTCCGATGCAGTCTGATGCAATATGATGCAGTCTGATCCAGTCTGATGCAGCATGATGCAGCAAGATGGAGCAAGATGCAGCATGATGCAGTCTGATGCAGCATGATGCGGTCTGATGCAGCATGATGTAGTCCGATGCAGTCTGATGCAACATGATGTAGTCTGATGCAGCATGATGCAGGCTCATGCAGTATGATGCAGGCTGATGCAGTATGATGCAGTGCTATACCGTCTGATGCAACATGATGTAGTCTGATGCAGCATTATGTAGTCCGATACAGTCTGATGCAGCATGATGCAGTCCGATGCAGCATGATGCCGTCTGATGCAGCATGATGTAGTCCGATGCTGTCTGATGCAACATGATGTAGTCTGATGCAGCATGATGCAGCAAGATGGAGCAAGATGCAGCATGATGCAGTCTGATGCAGCATGATGCAGTCTGATGCAGCATGATTTAGTCCGATGCAGTGTTATGCAACATGATGTAGTCTGATGCAGCATGATGCAGGCTCATGCAGTATGATGCAGGCTGATGCAGTATGATGCAGTCCTATACCGTCTGATGCAACATGATGTAGTCTGATGCAGCATGATGCCGTCCGATGCAGCATGATGCAGTTTGATGCAGCATGATGTAGTCCGATGCAGTCTGAAGCAACATGATGTAGTCCGAGGCAGTCTGATGCAACATGATGCAGTCTGATGCAGTCTGATGCAGTCTGATGCAGCATGATGCAGCAAGATGGAGCAAGATGCAGCATGATGCAGTCTGATGCAGCATCATGCAGTCTGATGCAGCATGATGTAGTCCGATGCAGTCTGATGCAGCATGATGCAGTCTGATGCAGCATGATGCAGTCCGATGCCGTCTGATGCAACATGATGTAGTCTGATGATGCATGATGCAGTCCGATGCAGCATGATGCAGTCTGATGCAGCATGATGTAGTCCGATGCAGTCTGATGCAACATGATGTAGTCTGATGCAGCATGATGCACGATGATGCAGTCTGATGCAACATGATGCAGCATGATGCAGTCTTATGCAGCATGATGCAGGCGGATGCATTCTGATGAAGCATGATGTAGTCCAATGCAGTCTGATGCAACATGATGCAGTCTGATGCAGTCTGATGCAGCATGATGCAGCAAGATGGAGCAAGATGCAGCATGATGCAGTCTGATACAGCATGATGCAGTCTGATGCAGCATGATGCAGTCTGATGCAGCATTATGTAGTCCGATACAGTTTGATGCAGCATGATGCAGTCCGATGCAGCATGATGCAGTCTGATGCAGCATGATGCAGTCCGATGCAGTCTGATGCAACATGATGTAGTCTGATGCAGCATGATGCAGCAAGATGGAGCAAGATGCAGCATGATGCAGTCTGATGCAGCATGATGCAGTCTGATGCAGCATGATGCAGTCTGATGCAGCATGATGCAGTCTGATGCAGCATGATGTAGTCCGATGCAGTCTGATGCAACATGATGTAGTCTGATTCAGCATGATGCAGCAATATGGAGCAAGATGCAGCATGATGCAGTCTGATGCAGCATGATGCAGTCTGATGCAGCATGATGCAGTCTGATGCAGCATTATGTAGTCCGATACAGTCTGATGCAGCATGATGCAGTCCGATGCCGCATGATGCAGTCTGATGCAGCATGATATAGGCCGATGCAGTCTGATGCAGTCTGATGCAGCATGATGCAGCAAGATGGAGCAAGATGCAGCATGATGCAGTCTGATGCAGCATGATGCAGTCTGATGCACCATGATGTAGTCCGATGCAGTCTGATGCAACATGATGTAGTCTGATGCAGCATGATATAGGCTGATGCAGTATGATGCAGGCTGATGCAGTATGATGCAGTCCTATACCGTCTGATGCAACATGATGTAGTCTGATGCAGCATGATGCAGTCCGATGCAGCATGTTGCAGTCTGATGCAGCATGATGTAGTCCGATGCAGTCTGATTCAACATGATGTAGTCCGATAATGTCTGATGCAACATGATGCAGTCTGATGCAGTCTGATGCAGTCTGATGCCGCATGATGCAGCAAGATGGAGCAAGATGCAGCATGATGCAGTCTGATGCAGCATGATGCAGTCTGATGCAGCATGATGTAGTCCGATGCAGTCTGATTCAACATGATGTAGTCCGATAATGTCTGATGCAACATGATGCAGTCTGATGCAGTCTGATGCAGTCCGATGCAGCATGATGCAGTCTGATGCAGCTTGATGTAGTCCGATGCAGTGTTATGCAACATGATGTAATCTGATGCAGCATGATGCACGATGATGCAGTCTGATGCAACATGATGCAGCATGATGCAGCATGATGCAGCATGATGCAGGCGGATGCAGGCGGATGCAGTCTGATGCAACATGATGTAGTCTGATGCAGCATGATGCAGTCCGATGCAGCATGATGCAGTCTGATGCAGCATGATGTAGTCCGGTTCAGTCTAGTGTACCTTAGTGCAGTCTAGTGTACCTTAGTGCGGTCTAGTGCAGTCTAGTGCAGTCTAGTGCAGTCTAGTGCAGTCTAGTGCAGTCTAGTGCAGTCTAGTGCAGTCTAGTGCTGTCTAGTGCAGTCTAGTAAAGTGTAGTGCAGTCTAGTGCAGTCTAGTGCAGTCTAGTGCAGTCTAGTGCAGTCTAGTGCAGTCTAGTGCAGTCTAGTGCTGTCTAGTGCAATCTAGTGCAGTCTAGTGCAGTCTAGTGCAGTCTAGTACAGTCTAGTGTACCTTAGTGCAGTCTAGTGCAGACTAGCGTAGTCTAGTGCAGTTTAGTGCAACCTAGTGCACCATAGTGCTGTCTGATGTAGTCTGATGTAGTCTGATACAGGCTGATGCAGCACGATGCATCACGATGTAGTCTGATGCAGCATGATGTAGTCTGATGCAGCATGATGCAGGCCGATGCATTCTGATGCAGCATGATGTAGTCCGATGCAGTCTGATGCAACATGATGCAGTCTGATGCAGTCTGATGCAGCATGATGCTGCAAGATGGAGCAAGATGCAGCATGATGCAGTCTGATGCAGCATGATGCAGTCTGATGCAGCATGATGCAGTCTGATGCAGCATGATGCAGTCTGATGCAGCATGATGCAGTCTGATGCAGCATTATGTAGTCCGATACAGTATGATGCAGCATGATGCAGTCCGATGCAGCATGATGCAGTCTTATGCAGCATGATGTAGTCCGATGCAGTCTGATGCAACATGATGTAGTCTGATGCAGCATGATGCAGCAAGATGGAGCAAGATGCAGCATGATGCAGTCTGATGCAGCATGATGTAGTCCGATGCAGTCTGATGCTACATGATTTAGTCTGATGCAGCATGATACAGGCTGATGCAGTATGATGCAGGCTGATGCAGTATGATGCAGTCCTATACCGTCTGATGCCACATGATGTAGTCTGATGCAGCATGATGCAGTCCGATGCCGCATGATGCAGTCTGATGCAGCATGATGTAGTCCGATGCAGTCTGATGCAATATGATGATGTCTGATGCAGTCTGATGCAGCATGATGCAGCAAGATGGAGCAAGATGCAGCATGATGCAGTCTGATGCAGCATGATGCAGTCTGATGCACCATGATGTAGTCCGATGCAGTCTGATGCTACATGATTTAGTCTGATGCAGCATGATACAGGCTGATGCAGTATGATGCAGGCTGATGCAGTATGATGCAGTCCTATACCGTCTGATGCCACATGATGTAGTCTGATGCAGCATGATGCAGTCCGATGCAGCATGATGCAGTCTGATGCCGCATGATGTAGTCCGATGCAGTCTGATTCAACATGATGTAGTCCGATACAGTCTGATGCAACATGATGCAGTCTGATGCAGTCTGATGCAGTCTGATGCAGCATGATGCAGCAAGATGGAGCAAGATGCAGCATGATGCAGTCTGATGCAGCATGATGCAGTCTGATGCAGCATGATGTAGTCCGATGCAGTCTGATGCAGCATGATGCAGTCTGATGCAGCATGATGCAGTCCGATGCCGTCTGATGCAACATGATGTAGTCTGATGCAGCATGATGCAGTCCGATACAGCATGATGCAGTCTGATGCAGCTTGATGTAGTCCAATGCAGTGTTATGCAACATGATGTAATCTGATGCAGCATGATGCACGATGATGCAGTCTGATGCAACATGATGCAGCATGATGCAGCATGATGCAGCATGATGCAGCATGATGCAGCATGATGCAGCATGATGCAGGCGGATGCAGTCTGATGCAACATGATGTAGTCTGATGCAGCATGATGCAGTCCGATGCAGCATGATGCAGTCTGATGGAGCATGATGTAGTTTGATGCAGTCTGATGATACATGATGTAGTCTGATGCAGCATGATGCAGGCTGATGCAGTCTGATGCAGCATGATGTAGTCCGGTTCAGTCTAGTGTACCTTAGTGCAGTCTACTGTACCTTAGTGCAGTCTAGTGCAGTCTAGTGCAGTCTAGTGCAGTCTAGTGCAGTCTAGTGCAGTCTAGTGCTGTCTAGTGCAGTCTAGTGAAGTGTAGTGCAGTCTAGTGCAGTCTAGTGCAGTGTAGTGCAGTCTAGTGCAGTCTAGTGCAGTCTAGTGCAGTTTAGTGCTGTCTAGTGCAGTCTAGTGCAGTCTAGTGCAGTCTAGTGCAGTCTAGTGCAGTCTAGTGCAGTCTAGTACAGTCTAGTGTACCTTAGTGCAGTCTAGTGCAGACTAGCGTAGTCTAGTGCAGTTTAGTGCACCCTAGTGCACCCTAGTGCTGTCTGATGTAGTCTGATGTAGTCTGATACAGGCTGATGCAGCACGATGCATCACGATGCATTCTGATGCAGCATGATGTAGTCCGATGCAGTCTGATGCAACATGATGCAGTCTGATGCAGTCTGATGCAGCATGATGCAGCAAGATGGAGCAAGATGCAGCATGATGTAGTCTGATGCAGCATGATGCAGTCTGATGCAGCATTATGTAATCCGATACAGTCTGATGCAGCATGATGCAGTCCGATGCAGCATAATGCAGTCTGATGCAGCATGATATAGTCCGATGCAGTCTGATGCAATATGATGCAGTCTGATGCAGCATGATGCAGCAAGATGGAGCAAGATGCAGCATGATGCAGTCTGATGCAGCTTGATGCAGTCTGATGCAGCATGATGTAGTCCGATGCAGTCTGATGCAACATGATGTAGTCTGATGCAGCATGATGCAGGCTGATGCAGTATGATGCTGTCCTATAACGTCTGATGCAACATGATGTAGTCTGATGCAGCATGATGCAGTCTGATGCCGCATGATGTAGTCCGATGCAGTCTGATGCAACATGATGTAGTCCGATGCAGTCTGATGCAACATGATGCAGTCTGATGCAGTCTGATGCAGTCTGATGCAGCATGAAGAAGCAAGATGGAGAAAGATGCAGCATGATGCAGTCTGATGCAGCATGATGCAGTCTGATGCAGCATGATGTAGTCCGATGCAGTCTGATGCAGCATGTGCAGTCTGATGCAGCATGATGCAGCAATATGGAGCAAGATGCAGCATAATGCAGTCTGATGCAGCATGATGCAGTCTGATGCAGCATGATGCAGTCTGATGCAGCATGATGCAGTCTGATGCAGCATTATGGAGTCCGATACAGTCTGATGCAGGATGATGCAGTCCGATGCCGCATGATGCAGTCTGATGCAGCATGATATAGTCCGATGCAGTCTGATGCAATATGATGCAGTCTGATGCAGTCTGATGCAGCATGATCCAGCAAGATGGAGCAAGATGCAGCATGATGCAGTCTGATGCAGCATAATGCAGTCTGATGCAGCATGATGTAGTCCGATGCAGTCTGATGCAACATCATGTAGTCTGATGCAGCATGATATAGGCTGATGCAGTATGATGCAGGCTGATGCAGTATGATGCAGTCCTATACCGTCTGATGCAACATGATGTAGTCTGATGCAGCATGATGCAGTCCGATGCAGCATGATGCAGTCTGATGCAGCATGATGTAGTCCGATGCAGTCTGATTCAACATGATGTAGTCCGATAATGTCTGATGCATCATGATGCAGTCTGATGCAGTCTGATGCAGTCTGATGCAGTCTGATGCAGTCTGATGCAGCATGATGCAGCAAGATGGAGCAAGATGCAGCATGATGCAGTCTGATGCAGCATGATGCAGTCTGATGCAGCATGATGTAGTCCGATGCAGTCTGATGCAGCATGATGCAGTCTGATGCAGCATGATGCAGTCCGATGCCGTCTGATGCAACATGATGTAGTCTGATGCAGCATGATGCAGTCCGATGCAGCATGATGCAGTCTGATGCAGCTTGATGTAGTCCGATGCAGTGTTATGCAACATGATGTAATCTGATGCAGCATGATGCACGATGATGCAGTCTGATGCAACATGATGCAGCATGATGCAGCATGATGCAGCATGATGCAGGCGGATGCAGTCTGATGCAACATGATGTAGTCTGATGCAGCATGATGCAGTCTGATGCAGCATGATGTAGTCCGATGCAGTCTGATGCAACATGATAGAGTCTGATGCAGCATGATGCACGATGATGCAGTCTGATGCAACATGATGCAGCATGATGCAGTCTGATGCAGTATGATGCAGGCCGATGCAGTCTGATGCAACATGATGTAGTTTGATGCAGCATGATGCAGACCGATGCAGCATGATGCAGTCTGATGGAGCATGATGTAGTCTGATGCAGTCTGATGCAACATGATGTAGTCTGATGCAGCATGATGCAGTCCGATGCAGCATGATGCAGTCTGATGCAGCATGATGTAGTCCGATGCAGTCTGATTCAACATGATGTAGTCCGATAATGTCTGATGCAACATGATGCAGTCTGATGCAGTCTGATGCAGTCTGATGCAGTCTGATGCAGTCTGATGCAGCATGATGCAGCAAGATGGAGCAAGATGCAGCATGATGCAGTCTGATGCAGCATGATGCAGTCTGATGCAGCATGATGTAGTCCGATGCAGTCTGATGCAGCATGATGCAGTCTGATGCAGCATGATGCAGTCCGATGCCGTCTGATGCAACATGATGTAGTCTGATGCAGCATGATGCAGTCCGATGCAGCATGATGCAGTCTGATGCAGCTTGATGTAGTCCGATGCAGTGTTATGCAACATGATGTAATCTGATGCAGCATGATGCACGATGATGCAGTCTGATGCAACATGATGCAGCATGATGCAGCATGATGCAGCATGATGCAGGCGGATGCAGTCTGATGCAACATGATGTAGTCTGATGCAGCATGATGCAGTCTGATGCAGCATGATGTAGTCCGATGCAGTCTGATGCAACATGATAGAGTCTGATGCAGCATGATGCACGATGATGCAGTCTGATGCAACATGATGCAGCATGATGCAGTCTGATGCAGTATGATGCAGGCCGATGCAGTCTGATGCAACATGATGTAGTTTGATGCAGCATGATGCAGTCCGATGCAGCATGATGCAGTCTGATGGAGCATGATGTAGTCTGATGCAGTCTGATGCAACATGATGTAGTCTGATGCAGCATGATGCAGGCTGATGCAGTCTGATGCAGCATGATGTAGTCCGGTTCAGTCTAGTGTACCTTAGTGCAGTCTAGTGTACCTTAGTGCGGTCTAGTGCAGTCTAGTGCAGTCTAGTGCAGTCTAGTGCAGTCTAGTGCAGTCTAGTGCAGTCTAGTGCTGTCTAGTGCAGTCTAGTGAAGTGTAGTGCAGTCTAGTGCAGTCTAGTGCAGTCTAGTGCAGTCTAGTGCAGTCTAGTGCAGTCTAGTGCAGTCTAGTGCAGTCTAGTGCAGTCTAGTGCAGTCTAGTGCAGTCTAGTGCTGTCTAGTGCAATCTAGTGCAGTCTAGTGCAGTCTAGTGCAGTCTAGTACAGTCTAGTGTACCTTAGTGCAGTCTAGTGCAGACTAGCGTAGTCTAGTGCAGTTTAGTGCACCCTAGTGCACCCTAGTGCTGTCTGATGTAGTCTGATGTAGTCTGATACAGGCTGATGCAGCACGATGCATCACGATGTAGTCTGATGCAGCATGATGTAGTCTGATGCAGCATGATGCAGGCCGATGCATTCTGATGCAGCATGATGTAGTCCGATGCAGTCTGATGCAACATGATGCAGTCTGATGCAGTCTGATGCAGCATGATGCTGCAAGATGGAGCAAGATGCAGCATGATGCAGTCTGATGCAGCATGATGCAGTCTAATGCAGCATGATGCAGTCTGATGCAGCATGATGCAGTCTGATGCAGCATTATGTAGTTCGATACAGTATGATGCAGCATGATGCAGTCCGATGCAGCATGATGCAGTCTGATGCAGCATGATGTAGTCCGATGCAGTCTGATGCAACATGATGTAGTCTGATGCAGCATGATGCAGCAAGATGGAGCAAGATGCAGCATGATGCAGTCTGATGCAGCATGATGCAGTCTGATGCTGCATGATGCAGCAAGATGGAGCAAGATGCAGCATGATGCAGTCTGATGCAGCATGATGCAGTCTGATTCAGCATGATGCAGTCTGATGCAGCATTATGTAGTCCGATAAGGTCTGATGCAGCATGATGCAGTCCGATGCAGCATGATGCAGTCTGATGCAGCATGATATAGTCCGATGCAGTCTGATGCAATATGATGATGTCTGATGCAGTCTGATGCAGCATGATGCAGCAAGATGGAGCAAGATGCAGCATGATGCAGTCTGATGCAGCATGATGCAGTCTGACGCACCATGATGTAGTCCGATGCAGTCTGATGCAACATGATTTAGTCTGATGCAGCATGATACAGGCTGATGCAGTATGATGCAGGCTGATGCAGTATGATGCAGTCCTATACCGTCTGATGCAACATGATGTAGTCTGATGCAGCATGATGCAGTCCGATGCAGCATGATGCAGTCTGATGCCGCATGATGTAGTCCGATGCAGTCTGATTCAACATGATGTAGTCCGATACAGTCTGATGCAACATGATGCAGTCTGATGCAGTCTGATGCAGTCTGATGCAGCATGATGCAGCAAGATGGAGCAAGATGCAGCATGATGCAGTCTGATGCAGCATGATGCAGTCTGATGCAGCATGATGTACTCCGATGCAGTCTGATGCAGCATGATGCAGTCTGATGCAGCATGATGCAGTCCGATGCCGTCTGATGCAACATGATGTAGTCTGATGCAGCATGATGCAGTCCGATACAGCATGATGCAGTCTGATGCAGCTTGATGTAGTCCGATGCAGTGTTATGCAACATGATGTAATCTGATGCAGCATGATGCACGATGATGCAGTCTGATGCAACATGATGCAGCATGATGCAGCATGATGCAGCATGATGCAGCATGATGCAGGCGGATGCAGTCTGATGCAACATGATGTAGTCTGATGCAGCATGATGCAGTCCGATGCAGCATGATGCAGTCTGATGGAGCATGATGTAGTCTGATGCAGTCTGATGATACATGATGTAGTCTGATGCAGCATGATGCAGGCTGATGCAGTCTGATGCAGCATGATGTAGTCCGGTTCAGTCTAGTGTACCTTAGTGCAGTCTACTGTACCTTAGTGCAGTCTAGTGCAGTCTAGTGCAGTCTAGTGCAGTCTAGTGCAGTCTAGTGCTGTCTAGTGCAGTCTAGTGCAGTCTAGTGCTGTCTAGTGCAGTCTAGTGCAGTCTAGTGCAGTCTAGTGCAGTCTAGTGCAGTCTAGTGCCGTCTAGTGCAGTTTAGTGCTGTCTAGTGCAGTCTAGTGCAGTCTAGTGCAGTCTAGTGCAGTCTAGTGCAGTCTAGTACAGTCTAGTGTACCTTAGTGCAGTCTAATGCAGACTAGCGTAGTCTAGTGCAGTTTAGTGCACCCTAGTGCACCCTAGTGCTGTCTGATGTAGTCTGATGTAGTCTGATACAGGCTGATGCAGCACGATGCATCACGATGCATTCTGATGCAGCATGATGTAGTCCGATGCAGTCTGATGCAACATGATGCAGTCTGATGCAGTCTGATGCAGCATGATGCAGCAAGATGGAGCAAGATGCAGCATGATGCAGTCTGATGCAGCATGATGCAGTCTGATGCAGCATGATGCAGTCTGATGCAGCATGATGCAGTCTGATGCAGCATGATGCAGTCTGATGCAGCATGATGCAGTCTGATGCAGCATTATGTAGTCCGATACAGTATGATGCAGCATGATGCAGTCCGATGCAGCATGATGCAGTCTGATGCAGCATGATGTAGTCCGATGCAGTCTGATGCAACATGATGTAGTCTGATGCAGCATGATGCAGCAAGATGGAGCAAGATGCAGCATGATGCAGTCTGATGCAGCATGATGCAGTCTGATGCAGCATGATGCAGTCTGATGCAGCATTATGTAGTCCGATACAGTTTGATGCAGCATGATGCAGTCCGATGCCGCATAATGCAGTCTGATGCAGCATGATATAGTCCGATGCAGTCTGATGCAATATGATGCAGTCTGATGCAGCATGATGCAGCAAGATGGAGCAAGATGCAGCATGATGCAGTCTGATGCAGCTTGATGCAGTCTGATGCAGCACGATGTAGTCCGATGCAGTCTGATGCAACATGATGTAGTCTGATGCAGCATGATGCAGGCTGATGCAGTATGATGCAGTCCTATAACGTCTGATGCAAGATGATGTAGTCTGATGCAGCATGATGCAGTCTGATGCCGCATGATGTAGTCCGATGCAGTCTGATACAACATGATGTAGTCCGATGCAGTCTGATGCAACATGATGCAGTCTGATGCAGTCTGATGCAGTCTGATGCCGTCTGATGCAGCATGAAGAAGCAAGATGGAGCAAGATGCAGCATGATGAATTCTGATGCAGCATGATGTAGTCCGATGCAGTCTGATGCAGCATGATGCAGTCTGATGCAGCATGATGCAGGCGGATGCAGTCTGATGCAACATGATGTAGTCGGATGCAGCATGATGCAGTCCGATGCAGCATGATGCAGTCTGATGGAGCATGATGTAGTCTGATGCAGTCTGATGATACATGATGTAGTCTGATGCAGCATGATGCAGGCTGATGCAGTCTGATGCAGCATGATGTAGTCCGGTTCAGTCTAGTGTACCTTAGTGCAGTCTAGTGTACCTTAGTGCAGTCTAGTGCAGTCTAGTGCAGTCTAGTGCAGTCTAGTGCTGTCTAGTGCAGTCTAGTGAAGTGTAGTGCAGTCTAGTGCAGTCTAGTGCAGTGTAGTGCAGTCTAGTGCAGTCTAGTGCAGTCTAGTGCAGTTTAGTGCTGTCTAGTGCAGTCTAGTGCAGTCTAGTGCAGTCTAGTGCAGTCTAGTGCAGTCTAGTACAGTCTAGTGTACCTTAGTGCAGTCTAGTGCAGAGTAGCGTAGTCTAGTGCAGTTTAGTGCACCCTAGTGCACCCTAGTGCTGTCTGATGTAGTCTGATGTAGTCTGATACAGGCTTATGCAGCACGATGCATCACGATGCATTCTGATGCAGCATGATGTAGTCCGATGCAATCTGATGCAACATGATGCAGTCTGATGCAGTCTGTTGCAGCATGATGCAGCAAGATGGAGCAAGATGCAGCATGATGCAGTCTGATGCAGCATGATGCAGTCTGATGCAGCATGATGCAGTCTGATGCAGCATGATGCAGTCTGATGCAGCATGATGCAGTCTGATGCAGCATGATGCAGTCTGATGCAGCATTATGTAGTCCGATACAGTATGATGCAGCATGATGCAGTCCGATGCAGCATGATGCAGTCTGATGCAGCATGATGTAGTCCGATGCTGTCTGATGCAACATGATGTAGTCTGATGCAGCATGATGCAGCAAGATGGAGCAAGATGCTGCATGATGCAGTCTGATGCAGCATGATGCAGTCTGATGCAGCATGATGCAGTCTTATGCAGAATGATGCAGTCTGATGCAGCATTATGTAGTCCGATACAGTCTGATGCAGCATGATGCAGTCCGATGCAGCATAATGCAGTCTGATGCAGCATGATATAGTCCGATGCAGTCTGATGCAATATGATGCAGTCTGATGCAGCATGATACAGCAAGATGGAGCAAGATGCAGCATGATGCAGTCTGATGCAGCTTGATGCAGTCTGATGCAGCATGATGTAGTCCGATGCAGTCTGATGCAACATGATGTAGTCTGATGCAGCATGATGCAGGCTGATGCAGTATGATGCAGTCCTATACCGTCTGATGCAACATGATGTAGTCTGATGCAGCATGCTGCAGTCCGATGCAGCATGATGCAGTCTGATGCCGCATGATGTAGTCCGATGCAGTCTGATGCAACATGATGTAGTCCGATGCAGTCTGATGCAACATGATGCAGTCTGATGCAGTCTGATGCAGTCTGATGCAGCATGATGAAGCAAGATGGAGCAAGATGCAGCATGATGCAGTCTGATGCAGCATGATGTAGTCCGATGCAGTCTGATGCAGCATGATGCAGTCTGATGCAGCATGATGCAGTCCGATGCCGTCTGATGCAACATGATGTAGTCTGATGCAGCATGATGCAGTCCGATGCAGCATGATGCAGTCTGATGCAGCATGATGCAGTCCGATGCCGTCTGATGCAACATGATGTAGTCTGATGCAGCATGATGCAGTCCGATGCAGCATGATGCAGTCTGATGCAGCATGATGTAGTCCGATGCAGTCTTATGCAACATGATGTAGTCTAATGCAGCATGATGCACGATGATGCCGTCTGATGCAACATGATGCAGCATGATGCAGTCTGATGCAGCATGATGCAGGCCGATGCAGTGTGATGCAACATGATGTAGTCTGATGCAGCATGATGCAGTCCGATGCAGCATGATGCAGTCTGATGGAGCATGATGTAGTCTGATGCAGTCTGATGCAACATGATGTAGTCTGATGCAGCATGATGCAGACTGATGCAGTCTGATGCAGCATGATATAGTCCGATGCAGTCTAGTGTACCTTAGTGCAGTCTAGTGTACCTTAGTGCAGTCTAGTGCAGTCTAGTGCAGTCTAGTGCAGTCTAGTGCAGTCTAGTGTACCTTAGTGCAGTCTAGTGCAGTCTAGTGCAGTCTAGTGCAGTCTAGTGCAGTCTAGTGCAGTTTAGTGCTGTCTAGTGCAGTCTAGTGCAGTCTAGTGCAGTCTAGTGCAGTCTAGTGCAGTCTAGTGCAGTCTAGTACAGTCTAGTGTACCTTAGTGCAGTCTAGTGGAGACTAGCGTAGTCTAGTGCAGTTTAGTGCACCCTAGTGCACCCTAGTGCTGTCTGATGTAGTCTGATGTAGTCTGATACAGGCTGATGCAGCACGATGCATCACGATGTAGTCTGATGCAGCATGATGTAGTCTGATGCAGTATGATGCAGGCCGATGCATTCTGATGCAGCATGATGTAGTCCGATGCAGTCTGATGCAACATGATGCAGTCTGATGCAGTCTGATGCAGCATGATGCAGCAAGATGGAGCAAGATGCAGCATGATGCAGTCTGATGCAGCATGATGCAGTCTGATGCAGCATGATGCAGTCTGATGCAGCATGATGCAGTCTGATGCAGCATGATGCAGTCTGATGCAGCATGATGCAGTCTGATGCAGCATGATGCAGTCTGATGCAGCATGATGCCGTCTGATGCAGCATGATGCAGTCTGATGCAGCATTATGTAGTCCGATACAGTCTGATGCAGCATGATGCAGTCCGATGCAGCATGATGCCGTCGGATGCAGCATGATGTAGTCCGATGCTGTCTGATGCAACATGATGTAGTCTGATGCAGCATGATGCAGCAAGATGGAGCAAGATGCAGCATGATGCAGTCTGATGCAGCATGATGCAGTCTGATGCAGCATGATGCCGTCTGATGCAGCATGATGCAGTCTGATGCAGCATTATGTAGTCCGATACAGTCTGATGCAGCATGATGCAGTCCGATGCAGCATGATGCAGTCCTATACCGTCTGATGCAACATGATGTAGTCTGATGCAGCATGATGCAGTCCGATGCAGCATGATGCAGTCTGATGCAGCATGATGTAGTCCGATGCTGTCTCATGCAACATGATGTAGTCCGATGCAGTCTGATGCAACATGATGCAGTCTGATGCAGTCTGATGCAGTCTGATGCAGCATGATGCAGCAAGATGGAGCAAGATGCAGCATGATGCAGTCTGATGCAGCATGATGCAGTTTGATGCAGCATGATGTAGTCCGATGCAGTCTGATGCAGCATGATGCAGTCTGATGCAGCATGATGCAGTCCGATGCCGTCTCATGGAATATGATGTAGTCTGATGCAGCATGATGCAGTCCGATGCATCATGATGCAGTCTGATGCAGCATGATTTAGTCCGATGCAGTCTAATGCAACATGATGTAGTCTGATGCAGCATGATGAACGATGATGCAGTCTGATGCTACATGATGCAGCATGATGCAGTCTGAATCAGCATGATGCAGGCCGATGCAGTCTGATGCAACATGATGTAGTCTGATGCAGCATGATGCAGTCTGATGCAGCATGATGTAGTCCGATGCAGTCTGATGCATCATGATGTAGTCCGAGGCAGTCTGATGCAACATGATGCAGTCTGATGCAGTCTGATGCAGTCTGATGCAGCATGATACAGTCCGATGCAGCATGATGCAGTCTGATGCAGCATGATGTAGTCCGATGCAGTCTGATGCAACATGATGTAGTCTGATGCAGCATGATGCACGATGATGCAGTCTGATGCAACATGATGCAGCATGATGTAGTCTGATGCAGCATGATGCTGGCCGATGCAGTCTGATGCAACATGATGTAGTCTGATGCAGCATGATGCAGTCCGATGCAGCATGATGCAGTCTGATGGAGCATGATGTAGTCTGATGCAGTCTGATGCAACATGATGTAGTCTGATGCAGCATGATGCAGGCTGATGCAGTCTGATGCAGCATGATGTAGTCCGATGCAGTCTAGTGTATCTTAGTGCAGTCTAGTGTACCTTAGTGCAGTCTAGTGCAGTCTAGTGCCGTCTAGTGCAGTCTAGTGCAGTCTAGTGAAGTGTAGTGCAGTCTAGTGCAGTCTAGTGCAGTCTAGTGCAGTCTAGTGCAGTCTAGTGCAGTCTAGTGCAGTCTAGTGCAGTCTAGTGCAGTGTAGTGCTGTCTAGTGCAGTCTAGTGCAGTCTAGTGCAGTCTAGTGCAGTCTAGTATAGTCTAGTGTACCTTAGTGCAGTCTAGTGCAGACTAGCGTAGTCTAGTGCAGTTTAGTGCACCCTAGTGCACCCTAGTGCTGTCTGATGTAGTCTGATGTAGTCTGATACAGGCTGATGCAGCACGATGCATCACGATGTAGTCTGATGCAGCATGATGTAGTCTGATGCAGCATGATGTAATCCGATGCTTTCTGATGCAACATGACGTAGTCTGATGCAGCACGATGCAGCATGATGTAGTCTGATGCAGCATGATGCAGTCTGATGTAGCATGATGCAGGCTGATGCCGTATGATGCAGTCCGATACCGTCTGATGCAACATGATGTAGTTTGATGGAGCATGATGCAGTCCGATGCAGCATGATGCAGTCTGATGCAGCATGATGTAGTCCGATGCAGTCTCATGCAACATGATGTAGTCCGATGCAGTCTGATGCAACATGATGCAGTCTGATGCAGTCTGATGCAGTCTGATGCAGTCTGATGCAGCATGATGCAGCAAGATGGAGCAAGATGCAGCATGATGC
The DNA here is from genome assembly GCF_029948245.1 of Actinia tenebrosa. Classification (NCBI taxonomy): domain Eukaryota; kingdom Metazoa; phylum Cnidaria; class Anthozoa; order Actiniaria; family Actiniidae; genus Actinia; species Actinia tenebrosa. Next base: position 5,884,296 of record NW_028292581.1, on the reverse strand, counting down.
AGTCTGATGCAGCATGATGCAGTTTGATGCAGCATGATGTAGTCCGATGCAGTCTGATGCAGCATGATGCAGTCTGATGCAGCATGATGCAGTCCGATGCCGTCTCATGGAATATGATGTAGTCTGATGCAGCATGATGCAGTCCGATGCAGCATGATGCAGTCTGATGCAGCATGATGTAGTCCGATGCAGTCTAATGCAACATGTTGTAGTCTGATGCAGCATGATGCACGATGATGCAGTCTGATGCTACATGATGCAGCATGATGCAGTCTGAATCAGCATGATGCAGGCCGATGCAGTCTGATGCAACATGATGTAGTCTGATGCAGCATGATGCAGTCCGATGCAGCATGATGTAGTCCGATGCAGTCTGATGCAACATGATGTAGTCCGAGGCAGTCTGATGCAACATGATGCAGTCTGATGCAGTCTGATGCAGTCTGATGCAGCATGATGCAGTCCGATGCAGCATGATGCAGTCTGATGCAGCATGATGTAGTCCGATGCAGTCTGATGCAACATGATGTAGTCTGATGCAGCATGATGCACGATGATGCAGTCTGATGCAACATGATGCAGCATGATGTAGTCTGATGCAGCATGATGCTGGCCGATGCAGTCTGATGCAACATGATGTAGTCTGATGCAGCATGATGCAGTCCGATGCAGCATGATGCAGTCTGATGGAGCATGATGTAGTCTGATGCAGTCTGATGCAACATGATGTAGTCTGATGCAGCATGATGCCGGCTGAGTCAGTCTGATGCAGCATGATGTAGTCCGATGCAGTCTAGTGTATCTTAGTGCAGTCTAGTGTACCTTAGTGCAGTCTAGTGCAGTCTAGTGCCGTCTAGTGCAGTCTAGTGCAGTCTAGTGAAGTGTAGTGCAGTCTAGTGCAGTCTAGTGCAGTCTAGTGCAGTCTAGTGCAGTCTAGTGCAGTCTAGTGCAGTCTAGTGCAGTCTAGTGCAGTCTAGTGCAGTTTAGTGCTGTCTAGTGCAGTCTAGTGCAGTCTAGTGCAGTCTAGTGCAGTCTAGTATAGTCTAGTGTACCTTAGTGCAGTCTAGTGCAGACTAGCGTAGTCTAGTGCAGTTTAGTGCACCCTAGTGCACCCTAGTGCTGTCTGATGTAGTCTGATGTAGTCTGATACAGGCTGATGCAGCACGATGCATCACGATGTAGTCTGATGCAGCATGATGTAGTCTGATGCAGCATGATGTAATCCGATGCTTTCTGATGCAACATGACGTAGTCTGATGCAGCACGATGCAGCATGATGTAGTCTGATGCAGCATGATGCAGTCTGATGTAGCATGATGCAGGCTGATGCCGTATGATGCAGTCCGATACCGTCTGATGCAACATGATGTAGTCTGATGGAGCATGATGCAGTCCGATGCAGCATGATGCAGTCTGATGCAGCATGATGTAGTCCGATGCAGGCTGATTCAATATGATGTAGTCCGATGCAGTCTGATGCAACATGATGCAGTCTGATGCAGTCTGATGCAGTCTGATGCAGCATGATGCTGCAATATGGAGCAAGATGCAGCATGATGCAGTCCGATGCAGCATGATGCAGTCTGATGCAGCATGATGTAGTCCGATGCAGTCTGATGCAACATGATGTAGTCTGATGCAGCATGATGCACGATGATGCAGTCTGATGCAACATGATGCAGCATGATGCAGTCTGATGCAGCATGATGCAGTCTGATGCAGCATGATGCAGGCCGATGCAGTCTGATGCAACATGATGTAGTTTGATGCAGCATGATGCAGTCCGATGCAGCATGATGCAGTCTGATGGAGCATGATGTAGTCTGATGCAGTCTGATGCAACATGATGTAGTCTGATGCAGCATGATGCAGGCTGATGCAGTCTGATGCAGCATGATGTAGTCCGATTCAGTCTAGTGTACCTTAGTGCAGTCTAGTGTACCTTAGTGCAGTCTAGTGCAGTCTAGTGCAGTCTAGGGCAGTCTAGTGAAGTGTAGTGCAGTCTAGTGCAGTCTAGTGCAGTCTAGTGCAGTCTAGTGCTGTCTAGTGCAGTCTAGTGCAGTCTAGTACAGTCTAGTGTACCTTAGTGCAGTCTAGTGCAGACTAGCGTAGTCTAGTGCAGTTTAGTGCACCCTAGTGCACCCTAGTGCTGTCTGATGTAGTCTGATGTAGTCTGATACAGGCTGATGCAGCACGATGCATCACGATGTAGTCTGATGCAGCATGATGTAGTCTGATGCAGCATGATGTAATCCGATGCTTTCTGATGCAACATGACGTAGTCTGATACAGCACGATGCAGCATTATGTAGTCTGATACAGCATGATGCAGTCTGATGTAGCATGATGTAATCCGATGCTTTCTGATGCAACATGATGTAGTCTGATGCAGCATGATGCACGATGATGCAGCATGATGCAACATGATGCAGCATGATGCAGTCTGATGCAGCATGATGTAGTCCGATGCAGTCTGATGCAACATGATGCAGTCTAATGCAGTCTGATGCAGTCTGATGCAGCATGATGCAGCAAGATGGAGCAAGATGCAGCATGATGCAGTCTGATGCAGCATGATGTAGTCCGATGCAGTCTGATGCAACATGATGTAGTCTGATGCAGCATGATGCAGTCTGATGCAGCATGATGCAGTCCGATGCCGTCTGATGCAACATGATGTAGCCTGATGCAGCATGATGCAGTCCGATGCAGCATGATGCAGTCTGATGCAGCATGATGTAGTCCGATGCAGTCTAATGCAACATGATGTAGTCTGATGCAGCATGATGCAGGCTGATGCAGTCTGATGCAGCATGATGCAGTCCGATGCATCATGATGCAGTCTGATGCAGCATGATTTAGTCCGATGCAGTCTAATGCAACATGATGTAGTCTGATGCAGCATGAGGCACGATGATGCAGTCTGATGCTACATGATGCAGCATGATGCAGTCTGAATCAGCATGATGCAGGCCGATGCAGTCTGATGCAACATGATGTAGTCTGATGCAGCATGATGCAGTCCGATGCAGCATGATGTAGTCCGATGCAGTCTGATGCAACATGATGTAGTCCGAGGCAGTCTGATGCATCATGATGCAGTCTGATGCAGTCTGATGCAGTCTGATGCAGCATGATACAGTCCGATGCAGCATGATGCAGTCTGATGCAGCATGATGTAGTCCGATGCAGTCTGATGCAACATGATGTAGTCTGATGCAGCATGATGCACGATGATGCAGTCTGATGCAACATGATGCAGCATGATGTAGTCTGATGCAGCATGATGCTGGCCGATGCAGTCTGATGCAACATGATGTAGTCTGATGCAGCATGATGCAGTCTGATGCAGCATGATGCAGTCTGATGGAGCATGATGTAGTCTGATGCAGTCTGATGCAACATGATGTAGTCTGATGCAGCATGATGCAGGCTGATGCAGTCTGATGCAGCATGATGTAGTCCGATGCAGTCTAGTGTATCTTAGTGCAGTCTAGTGTACCTTAGTGCAGTCTAGTGCAGTCTAGTGCAGTCTAGTGCAGTCTAGTGCAGTCTAGTGAAGTGTAGTGCAGTCTAGTGCAGTCTAGTGCAGTCTAGTGCAGTCTAGTGCAGTCTAGTGCAGTCTAGTGCAGTCTAGTGCAGTCTAGTGCAGTTTAGTGCTGTCTAGTGCAGTCTAGTGCAGTCTAGTGCAGTCTAGTGCAGTCTAGTATAGTCTAGTGTACCTTAGTGCAGTCTAGTGCAGACTAGCGTAGTCTAGTGCAGTTTAGTGCACCCTAGTGCACCCTAGTGCTGTCTGATGTAGTCTGATGTAGTCTGATACAGGCTGATGCAGCACGATGCATCACGATGTAGTCTGATGCAGCATGATGTAGTCTGATGCAGCATGATGTAATCCGATGCTTTCTGATGCAACATGACGTAGTCTGATGCAGCACGATGCAGCATGATGTAGTCTGATGCAGCATGATGCAGTCTGATGTAGCATGATGCAGGCTGATGCCGTATGATGCAGTCCGATACCGTCTGATGCAACATGATGTAGTCTGATGGAGCATGATGCAGTCCGATGCAGCATGATGCAGTCTGATGCAGCATGATGTAGTCCGATGCAGTCTCATGCAACATGATGTAGTCCGATGCAGTCTGATGCAACATGATGCAGTCTGATGCAGTCTGATGCAGTCTGATGCAGCATGATGCAGCAAGATGGAGCAAGATGCAGCATGATGCAGTCTGATGCAGCATGATGCAGTCTGATGCAGCATGATGTAGTCCGATGCAGTCTGATGCAGCATGATGCAGTCTGATGCAGCATGATGCAGTCCGATGCCGTCTCATGGAATATGATGTAGTCTGATGCAGCATGATGCAGTCCGATGCAGCATGATGCAGTCTGATGCAGCATGATGTAGTCCGATGCAGTCTAATGCAACATGTTGTAGTCTGATGCAGCATGATGCACGATGATGCAGTCTGATGCTACATGATGCAGCATGATGCAGTCTGAATCAGCATGATGCAGGCCGATGCAGTCTGATGCAACATGATGTAGTCTGATGCAGCATGATGCAGTCCGATGCAGCATGATGTAGTCCGATGCAGTCTGATGCAACATGATGTAGTCCGAGGCAGTCTGATGCAACATGATGCAGTCTGATGCAGTCTGATGCAGTCTGATGCAGCATGATTCAGTCTGATGCAGCATGATGCAGTCTGATGCAGCATGATGTAGTCCGATGCAGTCTGATGCAACATGATGTAGTCTGATGCAGCATGATGCACGATGATGCAGTCTGATGCAACATGATGCAGCATGATGTAGTCTGATGCAGCATGATGCTGGCCGATGCAGTCTGATGCAACATGATGTAGTCTGATGCAGCATGATGCAGTCCGATGCAGCATGATGCAGTCTGATGGAGCATGATGTAGTCTGATGCAGTCTGATGCAACATGATGTAGTCTGATGCAGCATGATGCCGGCTGAGTCAGTCTGATGCAGCATGATGTAGTCCGATGCAGTCTAGTGTATCTTAGTGCAGTCTAGTGTACCTTAGTGCAGTCTAGTGCAGTCTAGTGCAGTCTAGTGCAGTCTAGTGCAGTCTAGTGAAGTCTAGTGCAGTCTAGTGCAGTCTAGTGCAGTCTAGTGCAGTCTAGTGCAGTCTAGTGCAGTCTAGTGCAGTCTAGTGCAGTCTAGTGCAGTTTAGTGCTGTCTAGTGCAGTCTAGTGCAGTCTAGTGCAGTCTAGTGCAGTCTAGTACAGTCTAGTGTACCTTAGTGCAGTCTAGTGCAGACTAGCGTAGTCTAGTGCAGTTTAGTGCACCCTAGTGCACCCTAGTGCTGTCTGATGTAGTCTGATGTAGTCTGATACAGGCTGATGCAGCACGATGCATCACGATGTAGTCTGATGCAGCATGATGTAGTCTGATGCAGCATGATGTAATCCGATGCTTTCTGATGCAACATGACGTAGTCTGATGCAGCACGATGCAGCATGATGTAGTCTGATGCAGCATGATGCAGTCTGATGCAGCATGATGCAGTCTGATGCAGCATGATGCAGTCTGATGCAGCATTATGTAGTCCGATGCAGTCTAGTGTACCTTAGTGCAGTGAAGTGTAGTCTAGTGCAGTCTAGTGCAGTCTAGTGTAGTCTAGTGCAGTCTAGTGCAGTCTAGTGCAGTCTAGTGCAGTCTAGTGCAGTCTAGTGCAGTATGATGCAGCAAGATGCAGCAAGATGCAGCATGATGCAGTCTGATGCAGCAAGATGCAGCATGATGCAGTCTGATGCAGGATGATGCAGTCTGATGCAGCATGATGTAGTTCGATGCAGTGTGATGAAGCAAGATGCAGCAAGATGCAGCATGATGCAGTCTGATGCAGCATGATGTAGTCCGATGCAGTCTGATGCAACATGATGTAGTCTGATGCAGCATGATGCAAGCTGATGCAGCATGATGCAGTCCGATGCAGTCTGATGCAACATGACGTAGTCTGATGCAGCACGATGCAGCATGATGTAGTCTGATGTAGCATGATGCAGTCTGATGTAGCATGATGTAATCCGATGCTTTCTGATACAACATGACGTAGTCAGATGCAGCATGATGTAGCATGATGCAGTCTGATGCAGCATGATGTAGTCCGATGCAGTCTGATGCAACATGATGTAGTCTGATGCAGCATGATGCACGATGATGCAGCATGATGCAACATGATGCAGCATGATGCAGTCTGATGCAGCATGATGTAGTCCGATGCAGTCTGATGCAACATGATGCAGTCTAATGCAGTCTGATGCAGTCTGATGCAGCATGATGCAGCAAGATGGAGCAAGATGCAGCATGATGCAGTCTGATGCAGCTTGATGCAGTCTGATGCAGCATGATGTAGTCCGATGCAGTCTGATGCAACATGATGTAGTCTGATGCAGCATGATGCAGTCTGATGCAGCATGATGCAGTCCGATGCCGTCTGATGCAACATGATGTAGCCTGATGCAGCATGATGCAGTCCGATGCAGCATGATGCAGTCTGATGCAGCATGATGTAGTCCGATGCAGTCTAATGCAACATGATGTAGTCTGATGCAGCATGATGCAGTCTGATGTAGCATGATGTAATCCGATCCTTTCTGATACAACATGACGTAGTCTGATGCAGCATGATGTAGCATGATGCAGTCTGATGCAGCATGAAGTAGTCCGATGCAGTCTGATGCAGCATGATGCAGTCCGAAGCAGCATGATGCAGTGTGATGCAGCATGATGCAGTCCGATGCCGTCTGATGAAGTCTAGTGTACCTTAGTGCAGACTAGTGCAGTCTAGTGTACCTTAGTGCAGTCTAGTGCAGTCTAGTGCAGTCTAGTGCAGTCTGATGCAGCATGATGCAGCAAGATGCAGCATGATGTAGTCAGATGCAGCTTGATGCAGTCTGATGCAGCATGATGTAGTCCGATGCAGTGTGATGCAACATGATGTAGTCTGATGCAGCATGATGCAGGCTGATGCCGCATGATGCAGTCCGATACCGTCTGATGCAACATGATGTAGTCTGATGCAGCATGATGCAGTCCGATGCAGCATGATGCAGTCTGATGCCGCATGATGTAGTCCGAAGCAGTCTGATGCAGCATGATGTAGTCCGATGCAGGCTGATTCAATATGATGTAGTCCGATGCAGTCTGATGCAACATGATGCAGTCTGATGCAGTATGATGCAGTCTGATGCAGCATGATGCAGTCCGATGCCGTCTGATGCAACATGATGTAGTCTGATGCAGCATGATGCAGTCCGATGCAGCATGATGCAGTCTGATGCAGCATGATGTAGTCCGATGCAGTCTGATGCAACATGATAGAGTCTGATGCAGCATGATGCACGATGATGCAGTCTGATGCAACATGATGCAGCATGATGCAGTCTGATGCAGCATGATGCAGGCCGATGCAGTCTGATGCAACATGATGTAGTTTGATGCAGCATGATGCAGTCCGATGCAGCATGATGCAGTCTGATGGAGCATGATGTAGTCTGATGCAGTCTGATGCAACATGATGTAGTCTGATGCAGCATGATGCAGGCTGATGCAGTCTGATGCAGCATGATGTAGTCCGATTCAGTCTAGTGTACCTTAGTGCAGTCTACTGTACCTTAGTGCCGTCTAGTGCAGTCTAGTGTAGTCTAGGGCAGTCTAGTGAAGTGTAGTGCAGTCTAGTGCAGTCTAGTGCAGTCTAGTGCAGTCTAGTGCTGTCTAGTGCAGTCTAGTGCAGTCTAGTACAGTCTAGTGTACCTTAGTGCAGTCTAGTGCAGACTAGCGTAGTCTAGTGCAGTTTAGTGCACCCTAGTGCACCCTAGTGCTGTCTGATGTAGTCTGATGTAGTTTGATACAGGCTGATGCAGCACGATGCATCACGATGTAGTCTGATGCAGCATGATGTAGTCTGATGCAGCATGATTTAATCCGATGCTTTCTGATGCAACATGACGTAGTCTGATACAGCACGATGCAGCATGATGTAGTCTGATACAGCATGATGCAGTCTGATGTAGCATGATGTAATCCGATGCTTTCTGATACAACATGACGTAGTCAGATGCAGCATGATGTAGCATGATGCAGTCTGATGCAGCATGATGTAGTCCGATGCAGTCTGATGCAACATGATGTAGTCTGATGCAGCATGATGCACGATGATGCAGCATGATGCAACATGATGCAGCATGATGCAGTCTGATGCAGCATGATGTAGTCCGATGCAGTCTGATGCAACATGATGCAGTCTAATGCAGTCTGATGCAGTCTGATGCAGCATGATGCAGAAGATGGAGCAAGATGCAGCATGATGCAGTCTGATGCAGCTTGATGCAGTCTGATGCAGCATGATGTAGTCCGATGCAGTCTGATGCAACATGATGTAGTCTGATGCAGCATGATGCAGTCTGATGCAGCATGATGCAGTCCGATGCCGTCTGATGCAACATGATGTAGCCTGATGCAGCATGATGCAGTCCGATGCAGCATGATGCAGTCTGATGCAGCATGATGTAGTCCGATGCAGTCTAATGCAACATGATGTAGTCTGATGCAGCATGATGCAGTCTGATGTAGCATGATGTAATCCGATCCTTTCTGATACAACATGACGTAGTCTGATGCAGCATGATGTAGCATGATGCAGTCTGATGCAGCATGATGTAGTCCGATGCAGTCTGATGCAGCATGATGCAGTCCGAAGCAGCATGATGCAGTGTGATGCAGCATGATGCAGTCCGATGCCGTCTGATGAAGTCTAGTGTACCTTAGTGCAGACTAGTGCAGTCTAGTGTACCTTAGTGCAGTCTAGTGCAGTCTAGTGCAGTCTAGTGCAGTCTAGTGCAGTCTGATGCAGCATGATGCAGCAAGATGCAGCATGATGTAGTCAGATGCAGCTTGATGCAGTCTGATACAGCATGATGTAGTCCGATGCAGTCTGATGCAACATGATGTAGTCTGATGCAGCATGATGCAGGCTGATGCCGCATGATGCAGTCCGATACCGTCTGATGCAACATGATGTAGTCTGATTCAGCATGATGCAGTCCGATGCAGCATGATGCAGTCTGATGCCGCATGATGTAGTCCGAAGCAGTCTGATGCAACATGATGTACTCTGATGCAGCATGATGCACGATGATGCAGTCTGATGCAACATGATGCAGCATGATGCAGTCTGATGCAGCATGATACAGGCCGAGGCAGTCTGATGCAGCATGATGTAGTCCGATGCAGTCTGATGCAGTCTGATGCAGTCTGATGCAGTCTGATGCAGCATGATGCAGCAAGATGGAGCAAGATGCAGCATGATGCAGTCTGATGCAGCATGATGCAGTCTGATGCAGCATTATGTAGTCCGATATAGTCTGATGCAGTCTGATGCAGCATGATGCAGTCTTATGCTGCATGATGTAGTCCGATGCAGTCTGATGCAACATGATGTAGTCTGATGCAGCATGATGCAGTCTGATGCCGCATGATGCAGTCCGATGCCGTCTGATGCAACATGATGTAGTCTGATGCAGCATGATGCAGTCCGATGCAGCATGATGCAGTCTGATGCAGCATGATGTAGTCCGATGCAGTCTGATGCAACATGATGCAGTCTGATGCAGTCTGATGCAGTCTGATGCAGTATGATGCAGCAAGATGGAGCAAGATGCAGCATGATGCAGTCTGATGCAGCATGATGCAGTCTGATGCAGCATGATGTAGTCCGATGCAGCATGATGCAGTCTGATACAGCATGATGCAGTCTGATGCAGCATGATGTAGTCCGATGCAGTCTGATGCAACATGATGTAGTCTGATGCAGCATGATGCAGTCTGATGCAGCATGATGCAGTCCGATGCCGTCTGATGCAACATGATGTAGTCTGATGCAGCATGATGCAGTCCGATGCAGCATGATGCAGTCTGATGCAGCATGATGTAGTCCGATGCAGTCTGATGCAACATGATGTAGTCTGATGCAGCATGATGCAACATGATGCAGTCTGATGCAGTCTGATGCAGCATGATGCAGTCTGATGCTGCATGATGCAGGCCGATGCAGTCTGATGCAGTCCGATACCGTCTGATGCAACATGATGTAGTCTGATGCAGCATGATGCAGTCCGATGCAGCATGATGCAGTCTGATGCAGCATGATGTAGTCCGATGCAGTCTGATGCAACATGATGTAGTCTGATGCAGCATGATGCACGATGATGCAGTCTGATGCAACATGATGCAGCATGATGCAGTCTGATGCAGCATGATGCAGGCCGATGCAGTCTGATGCAACATGATGTAGTCTGATGCAGCATGATGCAGTCCGATGCAGCATGATGCAGTCTGATGGAGCATGATTTAGTCCGATGCAGTCTGAAGCAACATGATGTAGTCTGATGCAGCATGATGCAGGCTGATGCAGTCTGATGCAGCATGATGTAGTCCGATGCAGTCTAGTGTACCTTAGTGCAGTGTAGTGTACCTTAGTGCAGTCTAGTGCAGTCTAGTGTAGTCTAGTGCAGTCTAGTGCAGTCTAGTGCAGTCTAGTGCAGTCTAGTGCAGTCTAGTGCCGTCTAGTGCAGTCTAGTGCAGTCTAGTGCAGTCTAGTGCAGTCTAGTGCAGTCTAGTGCAGTCTAGTGCAGTCTAGTGCAGTCTAGTGCAGTCTAGTGCAGTCTAGTGCAGTCTAGTGCAGTCTAGTGAAGTGTAGTGCAGTCTAGTGCAGTCTAGTGCAGTCTAGTGCAGTCTAGTGCAGTCTAGTGCAGTCTAGTGCAGTCTAGTGCAGTCTAGATCAGTCTAGTGCAGTCTAGTGCAGTCTAGTGCAGTCTAGTGCAGTCTAGTGCAGTCTAGTACAGTCTAGTGTACCTTAGTGCAGTCTAGTGCAGACTAGCGTAGTCTAGTGCAGTTTAGTGCACCCTAGTGCACCCTAGTGCTGTCTGATGTAGTCTGATGTAGTCTGATACAGGCTGATGCAGCACGATGCATCACGATGTAGTCTGATGCAGCATGATGTAGTCTGATGCAGCATGATGTAATCCGATGCTTTCTGATGCAACATGACGTAGTCTGATGCAGCACGATGCAGCATGATGTAGTCTAATGCAGCATGATGCAGTCCGATGCAGCATGATGCAGTCTGATGGAGCATGATGTAGTCTGATGCAGTCTGATGCAACATGATGTAGTCTGATGCAGCATGATGCAGGCTGATGCAGTCTGATGCAGCATGATGTAGTCCGGTTCAGTCTAGTGTACCTTAGTGCAGTCTAGTGTACCTTAGTGCAGTCTAGTGCAGTCTAGTGCAGTCTAGTGCAGTCTAGTGCAGTCTAGTGCAGTCTAGTGCAGTCTAGTGCAGTCTAGTGCAGTCTAGTGCAGTCTAGTGCAGTCTAGTGCAGTCTAGTGCAGTCTAGTGCAGTCTAGTGCAGTCTAGTGCAGTCTAGTGAAGTGTAGTGCAGTCTAGTGCAGTCTAGTGCAGTCTAGTGCAGTCTAGTGCAGTCTAGTGCAGTCTAGTGCAGTCTAGTGCAGTCTAGTGCAGTCTAGTGCAGTCTAGTTCAGTCTAGTGTACCTTAGTGCAGTCTAGTGCAGACTAGCGTAGTCTAGTGCAGTTTAGTGCACCCTAGTGCACCCTAGTGCTGTCTGATGTAGTCTGATGTAGTCTGATACAGGCTGATGCAGCACGATGCATCACGATGTAGTCTGATGCAGCATGATGTAGTCTGATGCAGCATGATGTAATCCGATGCTTTCTGATGCAACATGACGTAGTCTGATGCAGCACGATGCAGCATGATGTAGTCTAATGCAGCATGATGCAGTCCGATGCAGCATGATGCAGTCTGATGGAGCATGATGTAGTCTGATGCAGTCTGATGCAACATGATGTAGTCTGATGCAGCATGATGCAGGCTGATGCAGTCTGATGCAGCATGATGTAGTCCGGTTCAGTCTAGTGTACCTTAGTGCAGTCTAGTGTACCTTAGTGCAGTCTAGTGCAGTCTAGTGCAGTCTAGTGCAGTCTAGTGCAGTCTAGTGCAGTCTAGTGCAGTCTAGTGCAGTCTAGTGCAGTCTAGTGCAGTCTAGTGCAGTCTAGTGCAGTCTAGTGCAGTCTAGTGCAGTCTAGTGCAGTCTAGTGCAGTCTAGTGCAGTCTAGTGAAGTGTAGTGCAGTCTAGTGCAGTCTAGTGCAGTCTAGTGCAGTCTAGTGCAGTCTAGTGCAGTCTAGTGCAGTCTAGTGCAGTCTAGTGCAGTCTAATGCAGTCTAGTACAGTCTAGTGTACCTTAGTGCAGTCTAGTGCAGACTAGCGTAGTCTAGTGCAGTTTAGTGCACCCTAGTGCTGTCTGATGTAGTCTGATGTAGTCTGATACAGGCTGATGCAGCACGATGCATCACGATGTAGTCTGATGCAGCATGATGTAGTCTGATGCAGCATGATGTAATCCGATGCTTTCTGATGCAACATGACGTAGTCTGATGCAGCACGATGCAGCATGATGTAGTCTGATGCAGCATGATGCAGTCTGATGTAGCATGATGTAATCCGATGCTTTCTGATACAACATGACGTAGTCTGATGCTGCATGATGTAGCATGATGCAGTCTTATGCAGCATGATGTAGTCCGATGCAGTCTGATGCAGCATGATGCAGTCCGAAGCAGCATGATGCAGTGTGATGCAGCATGATGCAGTCCGATGCCGTCTGATGCAGTCTAGTGTACCTTAGTGCAGTCTAGTGCAGTCTAGTGTACCTTAGTGCAGTCTAGTGCAGTCTAGTGCAGTCTGATGCAGCATGATGCAGCAAGATGCAGCAAGATGCAGCATGATATAGTCTCATGCAGCATGATGCAGTGTGATGCAGCATGATGCACGATGATGCAGTCTGATGCAACATGATGTAGTCTGATGCAGCATGATGCAGGCTGATGCAGCATGATGCAGTCCGATGCAACATGATGTAGTCTGATGCAGCATGATGCAGTCCGAAGCAACATGATGCAGTCTGATGCAGCATGATGTAGTCCGATGCAGTCTGATGCAACATGATGTAGTCTGATGCAGCATGATGCAAGATGATGCAGTCTGATGCAACATGATGCAGTCTGATGCAGGATGATGCAGTCCGATGCAGTGTGATGCAACATGATGTAGTCTGATGCAGCATGATGCAGTCCGATGCAGCATGATGAAGTCTGATGCAGCATGATGTAGTCCGTTGCAGTCTGATGCAACATGATGTAGTCTGATGCAGTATGATGCAGGCTGATGCAGTCTGATGCAGCATGATGTAGTCCGATGCAGTCTAGTGTACCTTAGTGCAGTCTAGTGCAGCCTAGTGCAGTCTAGTGCAGTCTAGTGCAGTCTAGTGCAGTATAGTGCAGTCTAGTGCAGTCTAGTGCAGTCTAGTGTACCTTAGTGCAGTCTAGTGCAGTCTAGTGTAGTCTAGTGTAGTCTTGTGTAGTCTAGTGCAGTCTAGTGCAGTCTAGTACACCCTAGTGCAATTTAGTGCAGTCAAGTGTAGTATAGTGCAGTCTAGTGTAGTCTAGTGCAGTCTAGTGCAGTCTAGTGTAGTCTAGTGTAGTCTAGTGGAGTCTAGTGCAGTCTAGTGCAGTCTAGTACACCCTAGTGCAATTTAGTGCAGTCAAGTGTAGTATAGTGCAGTCTAGTGTAGTCTAGTGCAGTTTAGTGCAGTCAAGTGTAGTATAGTGCAGTGTAGTGCAGTCTAATACCGTAGATATACCATATGATTTATGTAAATTACTAGAAGACAATGGATGAGCGATTCCTGTATTTAGGAGCACGTTTCGTTGCTAGACGCCGCCATCTTTAACTGACACCTTGACACAGGAAACCCAAACTTGGAAATCAAAACAAATTAATTTTTGTTGGAGATTCGGCTACGTCTTTTTTACGTGCTTATGTTAGGTTTATTCTCTTCCTCTTCAATCGGTTTTATCTGTTCAAATAAAAATATCTATTTTACAATTTTTATTTGTTTCTTTAAAGAACCACAACCACAGGGAACCCAATTCTGAAATAATCGAAGCATTGGATTCAAGATGGCGGACGTTAGAGAGTGATTCCTAGAAAAATGGATTGAAAATCCTCTATATTTAAGCAAAATGAGTGGAATGACACCCCTTAGATTTGTTAGAAGTGCCATATTATCAAGTAAGGACTTATTTTGTTTGATGTTTTTCTTCGCAATTACCATACAAAGCACCAAATATTATCCAGGGAGGTTTACTGTATCTTTATTTGTTGGTAGGTTTTATTGGAGCCACAGGTGCAGTGACTTACAACACCTGGAAGAGAGATAAAAACCGGGCCAAGCAGTTGTTGCTGTATTCTGCTACAGCAGGTGAGAGTTTCAATTTTAAAATATATGTTAGGCAAGTTATAGTAAGACAAATAAGCTTAAGTTTTTCTCCTGAAAATTTCCTGCTCAGATGCGAGGACAGCCTGTAGCTTTGAGGAGGAAGGGGTGGGGGGATGAGCACAAATGCAATCTCCCCTCCCCCTCACACACATACAGTACACACACACTGGCTGCATTGCTTTTTGCTGCTTGCTCCTGAATGTCCTCAAATTTTATCAGTTTTTTATACTTGCAGCTTTTCATTATTGTATAAGTCTTATGCACCCTCCCTATGATATGCCATAAAACCCAGGTTATAAGCCCTCCTGGTTATAAGCCCATCAAAAAATCCTTATGAATGGGTATAAGCCCAAGGCTTATAATAGGGATTTCATGGTGTAAGCTTACTTGTTGATCATCAAGAATCTTGTAAGATGCTCAAGCCTATTTCTCATATATGTTTCAGGAACTTCTGGTCTTCTTGTTGGGTATGCCATTGCGTCCTTCAAACGTCGAAATGTGTACACTCATGGACTCACTGTTGGAGGAAACTTCTTCGTTATGACAGGAGCTTTTTTAGGTAAGGTTGTCTTAGATGCTGGAGCATAGTCTTCCTAGGAGGCTACCATATAATTATAACCCTAATTACATCTATAAGCCCGCTTAGTCATAAGCTCTCCTTGTTATAAGACCACTAGTCTGCTAATTCAAATGTCCTTCTAGTTATAAGCAGTCCCCTCCTTCTCGGTATCATGTTTATGGTGTTGCAGATGACACATAAGAGATTGATTGGGAAATCAAATAAAAATACAATATCTCAGTGATACCTCTTTATCTCAAACTCTTTCTCCTTCTGATTTAAAGCTTCCCCAGTTATACTGTAAGCCATAAGTCCATCACAAAGCCACTATGAATTGATGTAATTAGCCCAGGGCCTTAACAGTGCGACTACTCCAACCAAAGCCACCTCGACAAATTTTCCACAAATTATCCAATAGTGTTTGAGTATTTAGACAATAGATTAGCAGCAAATTTTGAATTTAAATATTCTTCCGTTGTTCCGGTTGGTAAAACTAAATGATGAAGAAGAGCTGGTAATATATTTTCTTCGCAAATTAGTGATTTGTGTCACCAAGGATATAGAAAAATAGTAATGTATGACTTCAAATATGACAGGAAAGCAAATTAGAGACTGTATAAGACACAGTCTTTACAATTACAGTTTGTTTCTTCCAGACAAAGATATTATCAGGCTGACACTGTTAGATCTTATCACTATGTTGCTATACGACAGCACGTTTATATTCAACAACAAAGGTGCCGGCAGTCTTGAAGCCGTGTAAACCCATTGATATTTGTCCGATTTGTAGCAATTCTATTGTTCAGATTCCTACTTTTGATTGGCTAATTTGTGGAAAATTTGTCGAGGTGGCTTTGGTTGGAGTAGTCACACTGTAATAACCAGGATTCTAGATGACATATTTTTCTCATCCATTCTTTCCTTTTATCTAGTATTTCGTGATAGTATCCTTTTCCAGTTTGGTAAGGGAAGAAAGCAGTTATTTACAAATGAATCACCTGATTCCAACATCAATATCTTATTGGCTCGTCATCCAGTATCACCGATGTTTGCAAGTGCTGTTAGTGGTGGTCTTACTGGATTCATCTTGTCCAGTGTCTTTTGTAAGTACTGTACTGTATTCTTGTCACGTAATAACCCCCTTGAATGTAGACGTTTTATCCTGTGCTGTTAGTGGTGGTCTGACTGGATTCATCTTGTCCAGTGTTTTTTGTAAGTACTCTATTCTTGTCACATGATAACCCACTTGAATGCAGACTTCTTGTCCTGGATTTTATAGACTTGCCACAAATAGTCCCATTTCTCCTTCAGTAAACACCACTGTGTTTCATATGACTTAAGACTCATTCATAATTGATTTGCAAAAGTCAAGTAATATTAAAAATGTGCACCCGTCATCAAATAACACTATTTTTTTGAAATCCTACGGACTTTAATGGTATCTGTGAATAGCCAGCTTATAAACAAGGCTAAGCCTGTGCAAATAAGTCTGTGGACTTAAAAAATAGTGGTATACATCAAATGTGAACTGGTGCATTGATCACATTATTGTTTTTCCTACTTCTTGTGACCTTATTTAATCTATTTAATCTACAGGGAGAGGACCACTTGTCATTGCTTCCAATTCTATTCAAGGCATTGGTCTAGGAGTCTTAGGTATACATGACAAAAAAACTTTAATTATAACCTATTCTTGGTATGTAACTCCTAGAACATTCCCAGAAAGTAGCAAAAAAGAGATCATGGTCATGAATGTTGTATTATGGAGTGTACTTGAACTGTGGGTGCTCGTGGTGGGTGTATTAGCTAAGAGGAATTGGTAGTACACTCTCCTCTCACCTCTGGGGTTTCAGGTTTGATTCCAGGACTCAGCATCACATATTCATAAGGTTTATTAGGTCTTTCTATCAATTCGAAAATTTTTCTCCTTACTTCCATCAGCTCAGAGGTTGTACAGGGTTAAATTTGTGGGTCAACTATGCCCTGAATTTGATCAGCTCAGAGGTTGTACAGGGTTCAATTTGTGGGTGGTCAACCATGACCTGACTTTGATCAGCCCAGAGGGTGTACGGTGTTTAATTTGTGGCTCAACCATGCCCTGACTTTGATCAGCTCAGAGGTTGTACAGTGTGATATAATTTGAACGATATTCCATTTCAGGACAGTTCTTGTATGATAAATACAGAGTCTGGAGACTAGAGAAGGTTCTGGAGTATAACTACCCTCAGCTGACAGGAAATGCACCTAAACCACCGCAAGAAACAGAATTAGAAGAGGTATTTTTTTAATTTAAAAAAAGGGATGTTCTAGATATCTTGCTACAAGGATAGTTATTCTAGCCTCCTCCAGGTTCTCTAGTTTTCCTCCCTCTGCAAAAACCAATGTATGGTTGAGAGTTGTGTGCTTTGAATATTAAATGTGGTAGACAGTGAGTGTGAAGTGTATTGTATAATTGAACATAAGCCTCTGGACCCTGCAAAGAAGTGGCAGTGAAACGAAACGAAAAGGGGGTAAAGCCCTGAAAGTAATCCAATAAGCAAAGGAAAATGCAATACAGAAATTTGGAACTACCTTAAAAAAACTCTTTAAAAGTTGTCTATGCAATGACTCCCAGTGTCATACACCAAAGGTTAATAAAATGTTAGATTCTACAGGTACATGAAACAATACAATGTTGACTGACTTTTTGCTCCATTTTGATTCCCAGAAACTTCACTGGAGTGACAACATTAAAAATTTCCTCACAAGAGAGACATACTCATCACAAGTCAACAACAAAATAAGACATCTTCAAATACAACTAGAGCTGTTGGAAGAGGAAGAGGAAAAGCTTCAATCAAGACTTAAAGCTGGAGAAAACAATTGAGCAATAATTGTTGTGATTATTAAGAAACCGAACCCTGATATAATAGAGAGGCAGTATTGCTCCGGGGCACCTTTTTGTTGAGCAACAAGCCAGAAAAGATAACTGAATTTGTACAATCTTTGTAATTACATGGAAAGGGAAGATACACTAAGGATGTGACAGCTCTCATCTTAAATCTTAATCATCGCAGGAAATCTATGTATTTTAACCCTGTAATGAGAAAAATCAAGAAGACAGATCCTGGTTGACTTTATTTTTTGATTGCTTTGTTTATATGACACTGATCTTTTTCAATATGTACATCTTCATTGTACATGTAGGTTCTCCATGTGGCTTAGAATGCTCTTTTTACAGCACAGTTATGCCGCCCCCTTCCCATCGATCTCTTCCTTATGCAAGCTGCTTTGTCCCTTCTCTTCATTTGTGCTGCATTCCATCTGTCCAACTTTTTCTTCCCATTCATCTTTTGGTTTCTCTTGCGGTAGCTCTGCACAGACCGAGCTCTTTTAGCTGAAAACTTGTCATATGGCTTGATATCGTGACATCTTTTACTTTCACAACAGGAAAGTTCCATGTTGTCAGTACTCACTAAGCTATCGAGCAATTGAGCCAGATAGTACTGAAGAGTTAAAAAAACCTCTTTGTAGGTTCGCATCAAGGACTTGATCCTTCGAGAGAGTCGCACATCATTAGCAGGCCAGACAGTGTCATACCAAGGGGACAGGTCAATATCGGCATACCATGGGACAATGCTTAGTTCACACGGTTTCTTGTTCAGTAGTGATATATGGCCTGGTTTAGCCATCAGCTCATGCTTTCTACCTCTCTTTCTTCTCCTTCCCAAGCATGTTACTCTTGTATCGGCACGATTCCTCTCCAAGACCTTCTTCAATGGGTCGGCTCCTTTTGAAGTGAGTGATTCCAGTACACGTGATTGTTCATGTTCTTTCAATCTGTTCCTGATGCTCCATACTCTCACCATACTAGATGAGAGGAACTCTCCATTAGGATCAACCAGGACTGACCACCCATCTGCTGACAGGCTTTCAAATGGATCACAGATCACTCTTGATCTGGTTCGTGTTCTTGGCGTATAGAAGCCATGAGAATCTCGAATGTCATTCAATTGATGACAGACACTCAGGGTACTGGCCTCAAGAATGTTGACTCGATCAGTACCCGGAACGATCTGGGGTATTGCCAAATCCAATTGCAGGTTTTCCAAACTCTTCTTAATCATAACGTCTCTGACATACTCGTACGGTACTGCACGATGCTTGTTAATTAAGCAAGCTTTCAAGGCTTTCCTAACGCACTCTTTAGGATGTATCATTAGTGGAGGGTAAATCTTCAACCTGTTACCGTATCGTTTCTTTTTGCGCATGCGGAAGTCACACCGCAGCGCGTTTTTGTAAGGCATTGGTATTGGGTTTGACGTTGATGCTGGTTCATTCTTTACAGCGGGACTGACTGGAACAACTATGTAATCTTCCAGGACATTCTCGATGTTTTCGCTATCACTTGGCGTGACCACCACCCACACCCACTCGTTATCATCCTCGAAATCCGTGCATACTATATCTAGAGGGTCGTCAGAATCACCTTGAAGCCAGGATGACAAATAGCTTAGCATAGTGTTCTTCTTGGTAGTTTCCCTCCAGTGGGTGACGTCACAATCACGGAATGAGCAAGCTAATTACGCGCGCGTGCGCGCTCACTTATGACGTCATATACAAATAAGATAAAAAACGTTTTAGCCGAAATTTTTTAAGAAGACCTGAGTAGACGAAGACATTTAAAAACATTTTCTTTCTTATAGGACATAAAAGAACCTGTTGAATTATTATGGAGCACGTGTATGACTAGACCGTAGTAGCTTGATTCACATTGCTCAACGTTTTCTCTTTCTTCACAAACGTTTGAAAAGATAATTTTTGTGTGGATGAAATGGGATTATCAATTTCAATTTCCCCAATTCTCTCAACGATCGAGACAACAATATACGACGCTGTGTGTTAGAATTTTAACACACGTCGTCTTGCGCGGTGTGAATATTGGACGAGATCAAGAAGCTTCACCATATCACGTCACTATTTCCAGTTACACGATCCAATGCAAACGAGGTCACTAGTCTTCCCTTTTCTTAAGTAAAAGCGAAGACCTCATCTCTGAAAGCAAGCTAGACCAGCCTTGCGGATGAAATAACTATTCTTTATTCAAATCCAACTAATGGTCTATCAATGCTGCGCTCTGATTGGATGAGCTACTACTACTGTAGGCTATAAGTTATATCCTAATACTAGTGCTGGCTTTGAAAACCAAAACATGAAATTTAACTTAAATTCAAAACTCCTTTGCATCTTTATATTTGACCGACTAGTTGGATTTGACTAAAACAATTAATCCTCTCGCACTCGTGGCCTATGAGTCAATAGACCATTCGGGCTGGAGGACTAATTGCTAAATATCCCACTAGGTGCAATTAGACCTTTACTAACAAATAAAACACGAATGTTCTACACTCTGATATTATTTTTATTAATTGCAATAAATAATTATTGATATTGTGTGCTCAGCACGGAAACAGTCCCAGATCTACTGGAACTGCTATGGACCTACTAATACTAGACAATACTATTTATCGACGACCTGCTATAAACCTGTGCTAAAACTAATTGTCTTTAGAATGGTTTTACTTAACCCGTGAAATATCTAGTCAGTAGACTAATAGTTATAGAGGGTAGTGGATCTTATTCCTTTTTGTGTGAGTGTGTGTCTATACACCGAATCAAAATATGCCGACCGATTTAAATAACTATTCTTCGTTTGCAATAGACGTCATAGCCGCCATGTTGGAATAATTTGACAAAAGATTTTTAAGGCCCCGTCCACACGTATCCGCAAATTTGTGTATTCGCCAATTTTTTTTTTTTCGGACACGGGTTGCGTCCACACGTGTCCGGAAATATTTGTGTCCGTATCCGCAAATTTTACGGAAACGGATACGTGTGGACGGTGAAAACGATTCGAATACGCTGCGTGTGGACGCAAACATTTTCGTATCCGCAAAAAATAATTTGCGGATACAAAAATTTCCAGATACGTGTGGACGGGGCCTAAATGAATTCTTTTGTTATATCTTCCAACATGGCGGACATCCCTTTTGTTATTGTGCTCTCTTGGGATTGATTGCAAACCAAGAATTGTTCTGTTTTGCACTGACTAGCGACTGACTAGCCTCGTGCTCACGTGGAAACATAAAAGCGTTTCACAAGTTATTTAAATCAGTTGCAGTATTTCGATTCGGTGTATTAACTCTAGCTTGCTGCGTTCCTAAACGAGCCGACACTAAAAACGTCTGCATAGCAGGCTAATCTAACTCTTACGCATTAAAAATTGTTGGATCACGGCTTAAGTAAAATCGCGTTGTTTACTAGTACTATTTATCACTCAATTAGTACTTTTGTTATGAGTTATTGTGCGCACTCTATTCAAAACTGCGGATACACTTATTTCAATAAAGTTAGTCACCAAAAATCTAGAAAGCTTAGATCACTGAGCATCATGGGAAACGTTTCATATCAAAAAAAGCATATATATACAAAGCTTTTTTAATACAAACTGCAGCTCGATGATGCTCAGAAGAGGTGAGACTGTAACCGTCAAAAGATTCGCAATTCCATGAACAGTTATCAAGCGGTTGAACGTGTAAATGAATCTACCCATAATCCTTGTCGGCCTCGGCTTTATAGCTTTTCAGGTGACCAACTTTATTGAAATAAGTGTATATACACTCCTTTCTCATGAAAGGCCATGCATTTCATCCCGGCTCAGAAGTATTAGATTTGAAGGACGCTGCATAAATACTATGGTTGTCTTTCCTCATGGAAATGTCGACAAACTACTATATTTATGGCAAGGTAAAGGTAGTCGGTAGTTCCTACAGTTGAAATTCAACTGCTATCAATGGAAGCCGACGGTGCGCAATTTACCCCCTCTCTCCATCAGTGCTCTGTTTTAAGAGTTTTTAAATCTGAAGCTACATGGATTAGAGAGAAGTTGAAACAGACGTGGAGATCCTGAGGATCGAACCGTGGACCTTAAGCTCTAAAGGCTAGACACTAACCAACTGAGCTACTCCTGTTCCGAAGTGCCCTTAAAAGTCCAGAATAAAAAACAAGTGCATTTTGATTATATAATTTAAATCGCGTACGGTGCTCCTTGGTAACACGTGATATATATGTTAAATGAAATAATGGATAAGTATGCTACAGATGAGGTATGGGAATGAGAAATGATTGAAAAAATAATTTATATCACTCGTCCGATTTTGGACAATATCTCTCTTCGATTGCAGGATACGACATGGCGGTCATGTTGGTGCTATTTGACGAAAGATTTTTCATGTGCATCTATCGTTAACGGCACCACAATGGCCGCCATGTTCTTGTCTTTGACTCTTTTGGGAATGCTTGCAACTTATCAGTTGCATGAAATTCATACATTATTGGGCAACGCAATAAATCCCCACTTAATGACAAATGAAAACTGCTGAATGGTATTTGGATAACAAAAGGTGTTTCTTATTTGACAACACCAGCTATCCCCCTCACCCCCCCCCCCCCCCCCCAAAAAAAGAAAAAAAAGATGGAAATACGAGCTGTATAATTATTGGATAACACAACACAAATAGAATGCTAATTAGATAAAAAGTAGCCGTTTTCTCATTGGACACTCCAGTTGAATACTCACTAGACGCACACCAGATGAATCTTAATGCTCATTGAACAATACAAGCTGATTGCTTATTGGACAAAACAAGCTGATTGCTCATTGGACGACACAAGCCGCGCTGGTTACTTTGCCGTCATTTTCTGCAGCTGCTTTGTTTGTTGTCATGACAATACTAGCGGTTGCTTTGAACTTGTCACCCTCTCCTCCGTTAAGTATGTCTTCAATCTCCGACACCTCGATACAAAAACAACACGAGGAGGTTATTTAGAACAATTGAAGCGTAATTCATTTCAAGAATCTTTGGTTTGCAATAATAACAGATATAGAGCATTTTCACATGACGTCACAGCGGCCATTATGGGGTACCAAAACAATACATTTTCTATCCTCCGGGAATTGAACTCTATTTTTATGCAAATACTGTGCAGAAAGTTTCTATTGTTTATGGCTGCCTTCTCATGTGAGTGAAAACGCTCTATAGTGATGGTAAAGGGAGGTCCTTCCATCCTGTGCCTATATAGACCCCTTGCAATAATTAGCAATTAGTCTTCGAGAACGAATGGGCTATTGACTCATAGGTTATGAGGGCGAGAGGGGCTAATTGTTTTAGTCAAATCTAAATAGTCGGTCAAATATATAGATGCAAACAAGTTTTAAATTCAAGTTAAATTGAATGTATTGCCAGTTTTCAAAGCCAGCACAATTTCGCTAGTAGACTACTGATGACTTATAGCCTAGTAGTAGCTCATCCAATCAGAACGCACCATTGATGATAGACCACAAGTTGGATTTGACTAGTGACAGATATACTGGTGGTAAAAACTGGTGGTAAAATTTTGACAACAGAACAATGACTTTTACTCTCTTGAGCATTAAAAAATATTAATTTTTCTCAAAATTGAGTTACCCTGGAATTTGTTGAAAGTGGTCTCTATAGGCTGGAAAAGCTATTATTCCTGGTTGGCGTCGGACGGAGAGAATAGAGAGGAGATGCACAGGCCAGGAAAATGAAAGCAATCAAGTCAAGTTACTTACTGGTATAGCTGTATTGTTGTTTTTCTTGGCTTGTTCTACCATCTCTCGAATCTTTTTCTGTAAAAACAAGGACAGCATGCATTTAGTAAGTTATAGTTTCAAGCTTGATGTAATTCGGTTAAAGAGATCCATTCAAGACTCAGAATTTTTTCTGAGTCTTTCGATTTGTAGCTGCATAAGTTGCTTCATATACTGCGAGGATCAACTTAATTTGATACGCTACAACCGGAGTACAAATATATATTTCATATTTATTCTCATACACAAAGATCCATTCAGTTGATACGGAATTGAAAGTATAAGGCCCCGTCCACACGCAACCGGAAATTTTTGCATCCGCAAAATGTGTTTTTTTTGTTGTTTTTTTTGCGGATACGAAAATGTTCGCGTCCACACCCAGCGTATTCGAATCGTTTTCGAATCGTTTTCACTGTCCACACGTATTCGGAAATTTCATGATCCGCCCTGATGCACGCTAGTGCCTAGTCCCTTTGACGGATAGTTTTTCTTATTGAGCATGCGCAAAATCGTGTTTACGTCATCGTATTCGAAAATTTAAAAAAAAAAAAAAAAAAAAAAAAAAAATTGCGGATACAAAAATTTCCGGGTACTTGTGGACGGGACCTAAAAGAACTGCTGGTTTTCATAGCTATTATGGTCAAGCTCAAGAAGTGGTATCAACCCACATGGCCCGCGATATGTCGAGTTTCTACTAACTGTTGTAGTGTAACCACCTGACCGAAAAAATCTTTTGAGATATGAATAACAATAAGACAGCCGCCATCTTGGTTGATCTAGCAATAAAAACGCCTAATGTGATGTCAAGGCAACCAACATGGCGCCTATGACGTAAGATGCACCCCAAGAATACAAAACACCTATTCACAAAGCCAAAAGCCCACTGCAAAATATCCAAGCATACGGCTCCTAACAACAAAGACTATTTTCTCAGCCCCGGCATTGCATTCGATGCCAGAACAAGACCTAGAATCACTTAGCCCCTAGTATTAGGGACCTTAAGCTGCAGGACGGCAACGACGACGACGACGGCAAACATACAATAGCACTAATTGCGCTATTCAATAGATACTCATTGGAATGTACGAAATACTGTGCATCATTGCCGTCTTATGCTGAAAGTAAGACGTGAAATGTCCTATTTTTACGTACTAAAGAGAACGGCTACGCCAAAAGCTTATCTTTGCTGATTTTCGTTATAAGTAAAGCGCTCCCAAAAGACGACATTTCACTCTAAAACGGGGATGGTTATTGAGTAAAATACTAGGTAAACACGAAATAATAATACAATAGAAGGTTGAAGCGCTTCAATTTCGCCGACGTTGTCGCCCACGTTGCCGTCCTACAGCTTAAGGTCCCTATTATTCTTATCATGTCTTGTCTTGTTTTTTTCATAAGACAAGATAGGAATGTAAACAGCAATAACCATTCATACTAACCAGTTTTTTCTCTGAACGATCAGCTCGTTTAATAGATTTTGTCATCTGCAGATCACGTGCACGCTGCTCTTCATTAGTCTGAAAGTAATACAAATAATGAATAAGAGCGGTTTGATCATATTGTACGATCCAGATAACTATAGACGCAGCATGCGTTACCGCCCTATTCTCCCACTCGGCATGCAGGCCTGCATTAGAAAGAGCTTGTGGTTTATCCGTTGAGACTTTCTTACCAAAGAAGGTGTCCTATGTGCTAGTGGTCCACCATTAGCGGGCTGTTGCGGTGTCTGTGTATTCTGTGGTGGGGTAGTTTTGTTGGGTACTGGTTTAGGACCGGGCTGTTCTACTTTGCTTACTTTACGACCTCTCTGCTTACCCCATACTTCGATTACTAGTGGCTGGTTTTGTAAATAATCTAGAAACTGAAATAAATGAATAAGTAAATAAACAAACAAACGAACGGACGGACGGACGGACGGACGGACGGACGGACGGACGGACGGACGGACGGACGGACGGACGGACCAGTACCTCTTACCTGCTTTGTTACTGGCGAATACGAGAATCTCTTGTTGTAACCAAAGTTTGGATTAATTGTGTTCTCAATAGTTCCAGTTGACGAGGCTTGTTTATCCAGATAGAACTTGAAACTACAATATGTTTGACCCTAAGAAAACCAAGACAAACGACCAGATTACGCGATTACCCTTTGAAGGCATAACACTAATGTACTAACAAATCACTCATGATTGTAAGCTGCACGGCTGCTAATAGCGCCTTAATACGCAGCCCGTAAAGTCCTCCACTGGTCATAAATGTAAAGCGCACCGAGACAATGTTAAATATGCTATATAAGAACAGCCCATTATTATTTATCGTAGAAACTTCTAAAGCAATTTGGGATTTA
Organism: Actinia tenebrosa; assembly: GCF_029948245.1. Classification (NCBI taxonomy): domain Eukaryota; kingdom Metazoa; phylum Cnidaria; class Anthozoa; order Actiniaria; family Actiniidae; genus Actinia; species Actinia tenebrosa. The sequence goes on along the minus strand of NW_028292581.1, from coordinate 5,858,339 downwards.
ACTGTGGAAGTCGTGCAAACAGAACGTTTTACGGTGGACCACAGGCTAACCACTCAGATAAAAGGAAAACATGAATAATCTTATTTGATTCTACCAATAGAAACACTCTGTCCTCAAGACAGTGACAGCGCGGCAAAAGATGAGACAAAGCGCTAGCGTTTTTATCTGAGTGGTTAGCCTGCGAGTTGACTCTACTTGCAGGGTAAGACTGGAAATGAGGCGGCGGCGGGCGGGGGGTAGTTATCATATTTGGGTATATTACCTATAAAAGAACTTTTTGTATATTGCCGGTGTTACCTCGTACACACAATGAGACCGCTTCGCCGCATATGAACATTAAAACCTCCCTAAAAGCGGGTAATATATCGTACCTTGGAAAACCGGTGCGGGAGACCTCGAGCCGAAGGAATTTTAAAATTAAAATACAAATTCTTGCCAACCTAAAATAAAAGTGAGCACTTGCATTAGGTATCGTCATTTCAACTGGACCGCCACGTGTTATGTAAATGTTGCTCACCAATTCCTCTGGTTCCTCAACGAAATCATCATTGTCTTCATTTCCCTTATCATCACAGGGGAAAATCTCAACCTATGAATGAAACATTTAATATACATTGCAGATATATTGGCTTAGTCCTCATCTGACTGCGAAGCTTGGCATTCGGAGATGGGGTTATGGGGTTACTCTCCCTTTTTCTCTTCTCTTCTCTTCTCTTCCCTTCCCTCCCGTCACTTCACTTCCCTTCACTTCTCTTCCTTTCACTTCCCTCCCTTTCTTTTTCTCCCCTTTCTCTCGCTTCCATCTCCCTTTATTATCTATAAAGATACTTCTTCTCATTCTAAACGCAGCTTTCACTGCATGCATATACGTTTTATCACCGGTATACCTGCAGCGTGCCCTTGTCGTCACCGCGATGGTCAGTGATGGCCAGATTTTCTTCTAACTCAATCTAATCAAAATAACGCGCATTGTTAAAAATATATATAAAGTAGTACATTTCAAACCAGGGGCAGATCTGGGGGCGCGGTTCTGTTGGTTCCGAGTCCCCCCCTCCCCTTTCCTCACTCATTACTTAAAAGAATAGCTCTACTCACTTTGTACGCCAAGCTCTGCAGGTAAACCTGTACAGATCCAATCATAACGTCTACATCATCAGGCTCCCAGAACGGATCTTCCTCCTAAATCGACCAAGAAGAAATGAATCAGAATGCTATCCATTCAAACCAAAATCTTGATAAAATGGGAATGAAATGGGAATTAATATTTGCAGGGCAGGGCAGTGCAGGGCAGGGCAGTGCAGGGCAGGGCAGTGCAGGATTCATCTTCAGTATTTGGGATCGATGTCCCTTTGACTTCCCACTTAGTATTATCGTGCCCCCGTTACCTCAAATCACAGTTACCTTTGGTTTGTCCCACTCCTCTCCTTCAACATAATTCTGATACATTTCCTGCATCAGGTACTTCCGGTTAGAAAACTTGTTCCGGTCCCAAACCCACTCCGCATCATCCACGGTGCTTTTCATCTTTACCTTCACCTGAACAAACAAAGTCAAACAAAAGCAGAAGTCAGTCAATAACAAAGTTAGTAGCATACTGACCATCAGAGTCTTCTGTAACATGGAACGACTTCTGGGCTGATCAAAGTCAGGGCACAGTTAACTCACTGATCAAACCCTGAAACAACCTCTGAGCTGATCTAAGTCAGGGCACAGTTAACTCACAGATCACACCCTAAAACAACCTCTGGGCTTATCTAAGTCAGGGCACGGCTAATTCACAGATCGAACCCTGAAACAACATCTAGGCTGATCAAAGTCAGGACATGACATGCGCCATGATTTTTAACACTCGTAAAATCTTATCTTCTTTATTCTTATCGATAATGCAAAATTAACCTCGGTTCTGCCTTCCTTTAATCCTCTTGATTGCGGCGAGATAAGCATGAGTTCAAACTTAACCTATTTCAAAAGAAAAATACAATAAGATTAAATCATCGCCATAACAATAATCATTATCATCATCTGTAAATCCGACTTGTTTGATTCGACACATCGACGCAGTCCAAACTAGATGTACCGCTGATTGTCATCGATCATCATTACAACAGATAGACTGAACTTTCTACGTCAGTGATCTATCTGAATCATACATTTCCATTGTTATAAATGATTCTCACCTTCTTTCCCAGTTCTTCACCCATTGCATTCGCTTCGTTTACCATAGGGACGAGCTTCACAAGATCCTCTTGCAGCAGCAATTCATCTGATAAAACAACCTATGCTTTAGACATTCCCCTAAAAATTGCGATTTTTTAATCCGACTCTTTCCTAAAGATTTTATGAGCCAATTTTGTAGTGTGCTGCTATTCCACCTGTGAAATGCTTAGGAATGAATTATGGATTATTATAAAATAACTGCTCTAAATCTCGCGTTCTGATTGGTTTGAAGCGCGTGCATTATGAGAGCACATTCCACGCGCGCGCACTTTCAGTTTCGTCATTTACGTAATTTGTATTATATAAAAGGAATAAAAAACTTGCTTGCTGTGCTGTGTGAAGTTATAAAGCACTTGGAGATTGGCAGAACACTCGAAAAGTGTCGAGAAACACTCCGCTACGCTTTGTGCTTCTCCTAACACTTCTCTCGTGTTCTACCAATCCCCGCGTGCTTTATAACTGCACACTGCACACGCGCGTGTTTTCTATTTCTTCATGATTCATTATTTATATAGCGCCCTTTCTATATAGATATAATCGAAGGTGCTTTACATTGAGTTGTGAATGCCAGTTTGCCTTTTTATGCAAATTACAATCATGAGAGATGAGGTGGTTAGTATGAGGTGTAGGCAATAATGGTGGTCACTGCCAGGGTTTCTTTATGTCCTCATTGGTTCTTTTACGTGCTCCGATATTGGTTAGTAATGAGGAAGCGTGGAGAGACGGGTCCGCCATTTAAAGAGGTCATCGAGCCACTCGAAAGTCTAACCATTTGTAGTTGTTATTACAAAGGCAGCACTTTCTCCTCAGTTATTTTGAGACCCTGAGTGTTGGTCCGGCTGGGACTCGAACCATGACCTCCCGCACGAAAGTCCGGTACTCAGTCAATTGAGCCGACGGAGTTTCGGTTGTCATGACTATGAAACTGTCTTTCAAAATCTCTTAAACCAATAAAGCACGCACAATTACTGTTCAACCAATATTGGATATTGGATCGCTACAATCACGTATGCATATTACGTGCACTTATTGTTCACACAGTCATACGAAAACTGCCCTACTGACAAAGCAAATCTGATAGACACAAGGAAGAACATCAGAAAAGCTACCGCGTATGGAGTGAAATGGTAGGAAAGCGCACTGTACGAATGTTCAAGATCCTAACTTACCATTTGATTTTCCTCCAGTCTTGTCCATGTTGAAGCCAGAGTTCTGTGCGATCTCTTCCTGTGCCATATCAAAGGTGATCTTTTCTACTTTGCCTCCTGACTGGATGGCTTTGTCCAGTTCTGTAGGGTGGTGCACTACAAACAGGTTACTGGATCCGAACATGACTCTAAACAAACAAAGTAATAAAGTAGAAGCTTCTTCTTAGAATATATAATAGTTTTAGTGACATTATGCTGCTCCTAGCAGCACAAATAATAATAATAATAATGATAATAATAATAATAATAATAATAATAAATAATGATAATAATTTTATTACTTAATATAGCGCAAATTCATTAAAATATATGATCTAATGCGCAAAGAAACGTATAAACGCAATTTTCAACGGTGGGAAGGACTAAAATGAAATTTAGTTGTATACGGGTTTCGACGTCTATACCTAGTCACACTTTCCAGGTTAATCTTTCCAAGGAAATAACGTGCGCAAACGTTCAACGAAACTGCTGGCACAAACGTGTTTGACGGACAACATACGCGCACAACCACAGGTCTTACCTCTGTGCCCTGTGGCACAGTTGTTATAGTTTGCTGTAAATGCTCAATCAAATCGTAAAGAGATACAGCTAGGACAACGCTGTTTGATTGACGTACAAAATACGCGCACAACCACAGGTTTACCCCTGTATCGTCTCACCCGCGCAATTTTGAGAGCTTACAATTTGTTTCTTACCTATCATTATGATGTAGTTCTTTTTCTTCTGTGCACGGCTTTCCATTGATTGTCAGCTTTGCGTTCTTAGAGGGCTTGATTTTAATGGTAGTATTTTCACACTTGAGAGAACCGTGATCTGGTAAAATACTACAGAAAAATGTAGACCAAATACATTAACCAACCATTGTGTATTACATATATGGAGCATCAGGATTTCAGTGTAAATCTATTCAAGGTCTTCCACTGGAGACCAACCCTCGTGCAATCAAACACTTATGTAACCGTAGTCCACAACTGGACCCAATTTTAACAATTGTGTTTATTGATTTTCGCGCGCAATCTCAGTACAGCGCACTTTTATTTCATTCCCATGCATTTTTGCACGCCCGCGATGATTTGTATCAAAAATAAACAGAAAAAACAATGGATGCAGACTAGTGTGACGCTTAAATTTGTACCATATCTTCATCTTTTCAACCGTCACGCACACGAATCATGCCGTAAATACAATCGATCTTTCTACAATGTCACGCGCAACAAGTTTCACCCGATTTAGTTTTTCTGTAGGCGTTTTTGGTAATGAGATTTAATCATTTTAGTTTAGTGCGAGCTTGAATACTTTGCGTTTTTTTGCTTGGTTACGTTGCATGGAAACGGCTGCTAAGAGGGATTTTATTACTATACCGTTGCTCAGATATTTGCGTGCTATAGGTGCACCACTCCTCAGGATTCTTCCAAGCCAGGACACAAGGTACAAATGTAACCCACAAAATTGGACCGTTCGTCCAACTTTTCAATCGTACGTTACGCGCACCAGCTGTCCAAGCCTTTAAAGTAGCGCGATATGAAATGCAGATGTTTGGACATTTATCGTATTATAGTGCGCGACGAGAAATGTCATCACAACCTGAAGTGCGCAAGTTTGTTAATGTTATCCTTACCTCAGACCGCTCAGTGTTATATCAGCAGGTGGGTCAGCTTTACGATTACCAATTCTTTGTGTACCTTGAACATAAATTGAACGTCGTTAATGCTGGTGCCTAACTAGACTCCTAAACCCTACAATCTCTACCGACCTGGTTTAATGAAGTGAACTATCATGTTCGACAGCTGAGGATCCTCGTTCAAGTTCCAGAAGTGCGGAGTAGTAATACGCATCTCTTTTTCTCTCTTCTCCTCCTCTTCTTTCGCCTTGTACAAAAATCAAATGATTTGTCAGCAATTTATTTTCCTCCGATATTCGCAGATGAAATGAAGAAATAGAAAACGCGCGCGCGTGCTGTGTGCAGTCATAAAGCACGCGGGGTTGGCAGAACACGAGAGAAGTGTTAGGAGGAACACGATGCGTAGCAGAGTGCTTCTCGAAACTTCTCGAGTGTTCTGACAAACCCCAAAATTTCATTATCAAGTACTGACCTTGTATGCTGCCTCTGTTTCCAATAGTCTTTCCTTCCACGATTTCTCCATTTGTTCCATCTCCATTTGATTCCTTTTTAACTGTACATAGAAAGTGGCATTCACCATTAGGCTAGTGTTTAACCCAACTAGAATAAAGAAGTTTCATTCCTACCTGTTCTTCCATCTCTTTCTTCATTTCCTCCATTTCTAAAAGTCAAATAATAAAAATAATTTGAAACTACCAAAATGTCTCGAGCTAACAATGCTCAAATAACTGTTAAGTTTAAAAGTGAATTCCAATATTGTTTTCAAGCCATGTTTTGTAAAAATTCAATCGCACGTGATTGGAGATTTTCAAAAAGAACTCTGCTTTTTGGCTGCTTTATGGATTTTAGATGTGAAGGTTAGACAGTTTTTAGAGCAGACCAACGGTGTTCATGGTATTGTTTTCCACTGTATATGTACCCTACAGGTCACGTTAAAAACATTCGAATTTTATGGATACCCTAAAACTGATCTAGGTCAGGCAGTACGCGGCAAACTCACAGATCGAACCCTGAAACAGCCTTTGGGCTGATCAAAGTCAGGGCACGGCTGACTCGCACATCGATTTGAAATTTAGCGTGTTACGTTTTATGGTCGGAGGAAAACTCGAAAACCTGGAGAAAACCCCTCGAATCAAAGGAGATCCAACAAACTCTACTCACATGTGATGCCGAGTTCAGGAATTGAACCTGAGACCCCAGATTTGAAAGGCAATTGCAATACCGCTATGTAAGTAAGAAAGCCAATTGGAGGCTATATGCTCTTAGAAAATTGAAGAAAGCTGGCTGCCTCAGTCTAATTCTTTCCGTTTTACAATACGCTTCAGTTGTGGGAGGGAGGGTCACTCCCTCACCCTTCTAAAGAGAGTGCCAACTAACATACCTTCTTCTGACGGTCCACCTGGCTGCTGCTGTTCAGGTGCCTCCCCCTGGACGTACACTACACCTCCCTTTTTAATCTGTTCCATTAGTCGTGCATTCTCTTCTCTCAGCTCACGGATCAGTTTGTCAGTTGGGCTTTCGTTCACGACGGCTTTCGTTTTAATGGCTTTTGCTCGGTCAGCTGTGTATAGTTTGAATAAAGACTTATTAATTAATATACTTTCATTTTCTAACTTTTTGGAAAACAAGATTACGATATTACAATACATTTTTTTCGCATCTACTCTGAATACAATTTAATGATTCTTGTTCAGTCAAGAAGCTAAAACAAAAGTATTTTCATCCAATTTTCTGCAATTTACATTAAAAAAGATAGGTTTCTCTCTGTAAAAACTATCGGGGAAAACTTACCAAACCTCAAGGTTGAAAGAGTTTCTTCATAATTAATATCGGCAGGACTGAGTGCAGCTATCTGTTTTAAAAACGTAATATATGAATTAACTATGACTAGACTGAGCAGAATGAAACGCATAGAAAACATTCAAGTACACTTTTCCTACCTAAACCTTAAAAAAATGGCTTAAAAACTGGCCATCACTGACATACCATTATTGTTTTGCTGTTGCCTCCAAGAGCATTTTTGAGCAATTTTGTTAGGACTGAATCACGAAACGGAACTAGAAAAAAAAAAAAAAAGGTTGCACTTTTTCTATTAACATGAACAAGATCATGATCAAGAGCACTTCAACTAAAAAAGCAGTAGAAGATTGTATATTTGAAAAATTATTTTTGAGTTCAGTCGTAATGTTCAACTTACCTAGAATATTCTTTTTTCCTGAACTTTGATCAGCCAAGGCTGAAAGCAAAACCAAAAGAAAAACATTAACTATTGATCAAGGAATTACAGAACGTGTACTAAAATAAAGAAAACATCAACACACTTTTTTAACTGTAAATTATAAGAACAAGTATTAACCTTTGATGCAGTTTCCCAACATTGATAGCGATTGATTGATGGCAGAACCTTCTTTCAGTCTGTCCCCTGTAGCACCAGTGGATTCAGCACGTTCACTGTGTTGTAAATGAAGGAAAACGTTAGCCAGGATGTTCGATTGGGATGTAATAGTAGCGTAGCAGTGGAACTGCTTGCCCTAAACTCTCACCCATGATACACGTGACCCCTGGTGTCAGTCATATATAGGGAGAGGTGCTTGTTAATTGTCTCCATGTTCTCTCACTTTCCTACTTTTTGATATAAAGAGCTTACTTTGCAGCTACCTTGAATCTCAACATTTTGATCCAGCCTCCCACCCTTCTGGAAAGAGGGAGCTCATCTTATTTATAGACACTCATGGGAAAAAGGGTTTTAAAAATCCAATTGAATTTGGTGTTACACAATCATTTTTCCTTCCCGGAGCAAAGCTCCCTCGTCTGTACCAACATTTCACGCAGAAAAAATGTTGTGCAACAAAACTTTTGCTCCCGGGTTTTGCTCCCTCACATCAAAATGGTTAAATATGATGGAGCAAGCTTGAGGAGCAAATCTGTTGCAGAATGGTGTTTCGGGAACAAGCTCCCTCATGTGTGCTGAAACTTTTATTGCCGCACAACAACCTGTCTCCAATTGTCCAATCAAATTGGCTTATTTGTTGGATTTATAACTAGTTCCCATGCTCCAATTGGGTTGTTTCCCTTGTGTGTACTGGTCTAGCAAAATGACCCAGGATTACCCACGAGCATGTTGCGTACATTGCAAGAGCAAGCTCCCTTGTGTGTGCCGGCTTTTAGGGTGGATTATTACATTGTTAAAAGAGTTGGCTATAGAATAGGGGTGCTTACCATTTACCTGGAATAACCGGAAATTCAGTTGGAAAACAAATGGTATGTATCATTCCGTTCGAAAAGTTCCAGAAAACTAGGTCTCCTGATTGAGGCATCCACTTTTTCCGCACTCTTTGGTTCTTTCGGTAGACACATGTACCATTTTTCGAAAGTCAAAGTTTCCTGCTTTTCTAATTCTTACCAATTCAGTGAATGAATTTCTAACCTGATGGATTGGTTTAAATGGTAAGCACCGCAGGTCTCTTGTTTTGACTAACCTTCCAGCAAGATCTACCAAGTTAACTATAGATGTCTTGGTCATGTTCTGTCCTGCTTCATTTTTACTTTTCTGACTGAAGTTGATGGCCACAATAGTGTGTGCCCGACTGGAAATGACAAGAAGGCAAAGTTAATATCAATGTTTACACACACACATTTTTGCATAAAATAAAGTAGATGCAGGCCCATCGCTAGGACCTTGAAAGTGGAGGTTTGTTTTTCTACCAATCTTACTTATGCCATGATAAGCATTGCATTGCGGTAAAGGTTAATGCTTAATGGTAAAACAACTCAGCTGAAACAAAGCAATAATTATGGTCGTCATAATAATAATGAGCGTGCTGAAAATCCATTTTTGATTGTTCAGCAATACAAAGCAACCTATCAGCAATCACCATTCAAAAACAATCACCTGCTAGTGGCATTCATGTTTGTGGCAGCTACTGTTCTACTCTTAGTGCCTTCTTCTATGCGGTTGTCAATGTCTGCATAACTTTTCACAGGTACTGTCACAAGACTTTCCACTGTGAAAAACAAGATGACGAAAGTCTTTGCTTAGATAAAAAAGAGAGATGGAGTGAACATTTGCTTTCAAATACAAGCTGGTCAGAGGGCAGAAAAAGCAGGGGCATACATTATAATCATACCTTGGTAGAATTACTTTGAAATGAAATAGTCGAATGAAATTCAAGTTGCAAATGTTCTGGATAAGGCAACACAGTCAATATAGAAAACCGGATTTAGAGAGGAAAGGTGGGGTTCATGGGGGTACCCAGGAATCTTAGAAGGGGTTGACACAAAGGTTTTAGCAGGAATTTAAGAAAAATGGGGGTGACTGTTACTAATGATATACTGAGAATTTTGAGCAAAAGGAAGTGACTAGTCACCCCTTTTACTACCCCTGGATCCGCCCTTGGGGTTATTTGATACCCAACACCTTGAGAAGTGAAATTCTGGATTGTGTTCTCAAGTATCTTCAAAACTAAAGTCAAGTTTCAGAAATGAATGCACTGTAGGCTAGAAATAGTTTTTAGTTAGGGTCCCTATTCGAACCATTGTCTTGACCTGGCCTCTTAATATAGAAAGCCAATTAAATGTTGAAAGCCACCCAAGTGCTCCTTATCAGAATCCATTTCGCTTCAAACCCATTTCAATGTTTTTTTACATATCCATATAGGAAAAATAAGAAAGTTATCATGCCATGTTGTGTTCATACCATAAAACCCTTTATTTGGGTGTTGTCTGACTTTTAATCCACCCTTCTTGTTACTCGCAGGATTCAATAAATCTCTGACCTAAGAATAAAATATAACTCAAGGTCCATTCTCATTCTATGACAGGGCAAAAGATAATGGCTGGTCAAGGGACAATATGAGGACAAATAGGCCCTTTGCATTTAGCCGTCATGTGGTTGTACTGTAGAGCAAATTTTTTCTTTTTCTTTTAAATTGGTGATTCTTTTTAGCTATAAAGAACTGAATGAAACGATGTGTAACCAGTGCGTTATGAAATACATTTATTATGATCTCTCGAAACAGGTTGTAGAAAGTGTGTTTGCTCTCCAGTAAATTTCACCCATGGGAATCAAAATGTTCATTCATTTTCTCTTAGTGAATTAATCAGCAAGTGATTACTGAGCTGCAAAGGGAGGGCCTATTGGTACATCTCAACTTAAGCTAGTTTTCTTTACATTCACTTTAACCAATCACATGTCAATCAGTCTGATTTGGCCAATCATCATGTCCTGCCATTTAGCAGCTGCTGTTTGTAGCCCTGATATAAGCTTGGCCTATACTATCATATCAAGTTACCTGTTCATTATAAATTTCCAGCATACTCAGTGCAACCTGTAAAAATGCAACCAAGTAGAATAATTGAAATATCTTAATGGATTTCACTACAAGTTCTGTAAGTACCAGTAGATTTGAGCAGCGTATGCTTTTAATACGGTTGAGCCCACAATAAGATATCATTTTGTTTAAGAATCATACAAGTGAGGCTATCAGGTCAATAAAATGCTTGTTGTCTGATTTGCATCTCATTTCCATGCATTGATAATAACTGCCATTTCAGTTAAATAAATAGTAGCATTAAGAAGGCATTGTTTTTTCACCATTCATTTGCAAAATTTATTCACATTTTAGCTGTTTCTAAAATTTTCAATCACTTCTCATGAACTATATGTGGCTGCCAGAGGCACCTTCACATTGCATCCCATTGAGCTGACTCACTGTCAAATAAATCGTAGTTACCTGGAATTCTGCCTTTACTCCACTATTCTTTTTTTCATCAATTTCTTTAAAGAGTGTTTCACAGAATATTGGTACTATTCCTGTAATGAAAAATGCTGAAATTATAATTGCATGAGTGAAAAATTGAAACTTCTATGCATTTGTTGTTACCTTTATTTGCACCATATCCAACCATAGAATAGGATTTTCCAGATCCTGTCTGGCCATATGCAAAAAGGGAACAGTTGTAGCCTTTCCATGCATTGGCCAAAACACCTTGTCCCAAATCATCAAAGACCATTTTCTGTAAAATACGAATTTCAATAATTATATAAAATAATGTGACTTTTTCATTTGGATATTCATACAATTGTGAAACAGCATATTCAAAGGTAAAATCACAGTGCAAGAGATTACTGCTTATAATCCAATCAAAACACCCCAATTAATAGACATAT